>NC_092162.1:48869637-48984637 GCF_045791955.1 Oncorhynchus clarkii lewisi
CCGTCCCTGCTTTCCCCCCTCCCCGCCTTCCCCCCTCCCCGCCTTCCCCCCTCCCCGCCTTCCCCCCTCCCTGCCTTCCCCCCTCCCCGCCTTCCCCCCTCCCTGCCTTCCCCCCTCCCCCCTCCCCGCCTTCCCCCCTTCCCCCCTCCCCGCCTTTCCCCCCTCCCTGCCTTCCCCCCTCCCTGCCCTGATTGAGTCTCTGGCCCGACCTCATCCTGCTAAACCGCTGCACTCGTTACTTTAGGACTTTCATGCCAGATT
This sequence comes from Oncorhynchus clarkii lewisi, assembly GCF_045791955.1. Lineage (NCBI taxonomy): Eukaryota > Metazoa > Chordata > Actinopteri > Salmoniformes > Salmonidae > Oncorhynchus > Oncorhynchus clarkii. Next base: position 48,869,899 of record NC_092162.1, read on the forward strand.
GACTTGTGTTTTGCTGCTGATATGGTGATTCTGCCTTCTCTTCGGAAACAATCTCCTGTTATGATGGATTTTTCTGGGCTGGATTGAGAGGCTTGGCCCGGTTTTCATATTAGCATTGCAGCTGGGAAGCTGGGCAATGTTTTCTGACCAATCTCACTGTCCTTTCCTCAATCCCCCTCCTCTCTGTCTTTTACTCCATCCATCCCTCCTCTCTGTCTTTCACTCCATCCACCCTCCTCTCTGTCTTTCACTCCATCCATCCCTCCTCTCTGTCTTTCACTCCATCCACCCTCCTCTCTGTCGTTTACTCCATCCACCCTCCTCTCTGTCTTTTACTCCATCCACCCTCCTCTCTGACTTTCACTCCATCCACCCTCCTCTCTGTCTTTCACTCCATCCATCCCTCCTCTCTGTCTTTGACTCCAGCCATCCCTCCTCTCTGTCTTTCACTACATCCATCCCTCCTCTCTGTCTTTTACTCCATCCGTCCCTCCTCTCTCTTTCACTCCATCCATCCATCCCTCCTCTCTGTCTTTTACTCCATCCATCCCTCCTCTCTCTTTCACTCCATCCATCCATCCCTGCTCTCTGTCGTTTACTCCATCCATCCCTCCTCTCTGTCTTTCACTCCATCCATCCATCCATCCCTCCTTTCTGTCGTTTACTCCATCCATCCCTCCTCTCTCTTTCACTCCATCCATCCCTCCTCTCTCTTTCACTCCATCCATCCTCTCTTTGTCTTTCACTCCATCCATCCATCCATCCCTCCTCTCTGTCGTTTACTCCATCCATCCCTCCTCTCTGTCTTTTACTCCATCCATCCCTCCTCTCTGTCTTTTACTCCATCCATCCATCCCTCCTCTCTGTCGTTTACTCCATCCATCCCTCCTCTCTGTCGTATACTCCATCCATCCCTCCTCTCTGTCTTTTACTCCATCCATCCCTCCTCTCTGTATTTCACTCCATCCATCCTCTCTCTGTCTTTCACTCCATCCATCCATCCCTCCTCTCTGTCGTTTACTCCATCCATTCCTCCTCTCTGTCTTTTACTCCATCCATCCCTCCTCTCTGTCTTTCACTCCATCCATCCCTCCTCTCTGTCTTTTACTCCATCCATCTCTCCTCTCTGTCTTTCACTCCATCCATCCCTCCTCTCTGTCTTTTACTCCATCCATCTCTCCTCTCTGTCTTTTACTACATCCACCCTCCTCTCTGTCTTTTACTCCATCCATCTCTCCTCTCTGTCGTTTACTCCACCCACCCCTCCTCTCTGTCTTTCACTACATCCATCCCTCCTCTCTGTCTTTTACTCCATCCATCCCTCCTCTCTGTCCTTTACTCCATCCATCCCTCCTTTCTGTCTTTTACTCCATCCATCCCTCCTCTCTGTCTTTTACTCCATCCATCCCTCCTCTCTGTCTTTTACTCCATCCACCCCTCCTCTCTGTCTTTCACTACATTCATCCATCCTCTCTCTCTTTCACTACATCCACACCTCCTCTCTGTCTTTTACTCCATCCATCCCTCCTCTGTCTTTTACTCCATCCATCCCTCCTCTCTGTCTTTCACTACATCTATCCCTCCTCTCTGTCTTTTACTCCATCCATCCTTCCTCTCTGTCTTTTACTCCATCCACCCCTCCTCTCTGTCTTTCACTCCATCCCCCTCCTCTCTGTCTTTTTCTCCATCCATCCCTCCTCTCTGTCTTTTACTACATCCATCTCTCCTCTCTGTCGTTTACTCCATCCATCCCTCCTCTCTGTCTTTTACTCCATCCATCCCTCCTCTCTGTCTTTTACTCCATCCATCCCTCCTCTCTCTCTTTCACTACATCCACCCCTCCTCTCTGTCTTTTACTCCATCCATCCCTCCTCTCTGTCTTTTACTCCATCCATCCCTCCACCTCTGTCTTTCACTCCATCCCCCTCCTCTCTCTTTCACTCCATCCATCCATCCATCCCTCCTCTCTGTCTTTCACTACATCCATCCCTCCTCTCTGTCTTTTACTCCATCCATCCCTCCACCTCTGTCTTTCACTCCATCCCCCTCCTCTCTGTCTTTCACTCCATCCCCCTCCTCTCTGTCCTTTACTCCATCCATCCCTCCTCTCTGTCTTTTACTCCATCCATCCCTCCTCTCTGTCTTTTACTCCATCCATCCCTCCTCTCTGTCTTTTACTCCATCCATCCCTCCTCTCTGTCTTTCACTCCATCCATCTCTCCTCTCTGTCGTTTACTCCATCCATCCATCCTCTCTGTCTTTTACTCCATCCATCCCTCCTCTCTGTCGTTTACTCCATCCATCCCTCCTCTCTGTCGTTTACTCCATCCATCCCTCCTCTCTGTCTTTTACTCCATCCATCCTCTCTGTCTTTCACTCCATCCATCCCTCCTCTCTGTCTTTCACTCCATCCATCCCTCCTCTCTGTCTTTTACTCCATCCCCCTCCTCTCTGTCTTTTACTCCATCCATCCCTCCTCTCTGTCTTTTACTCCATCCATCCCTCCTCTCTGTCTTTTACTCCATCCATCTCTCCTCTCTGTCGTTTACTCCACCCACCCCTCCTCTCTGTCTTTCACTCCATCCATTCCTCCTCTCTGTCTTTTACTCCATCCATCCATCCCTCCTCTCTGTCTTTCACTCCATCCATCCCTCCTCTCTGTCTTTTACTCCATCCATCTCTCCTCTCTGTCTTTCACTCCATCCATCCCTCCTCTCTGTCTTTTACTCCATCCATCTCTCCTCTCTGTCTTTTACTACATCCACCCTCCTCTCTGTCTTTTACTCCATCCATCTCTCCTCTCTGTCGTTTACTCCACCCACCCCTCCTCTCTGTCTTTCACTACATCCATCCCTCCTCTCTGTCTTTTACTCCATCCATCCCTCCTCTCTGTCCTTTACTCCATCCATCCCTCCTCTCTGTCTTTTACTCCATCCATCCCTCCTCTCTGTCTTTTACTCCATCCATCCCTCCTCTCTGTCTTTTACTCCATCCACCCCTCCTCTCTGTCTTTCACTACATTCATCCATCCTCTCTCTCTTTCACTACATCCACCCCTCCTCTCTGTCTTTTACTCCATCCATCCCTCCTCTGTCTTTTACTCCATCCATCCCTCCTCTCTGTCTTTCACTACATCTATCCCTCCTCTCTGTCTTTTACTCCATCCATCCTTCCTCTCTGTCTTTTACTCCATCCACCCCTCCTCTCTGTCTTTCACTCCATCCCCCTCCTCTCTGTCTTTTTCTCCATCCATCCCTCCTCTCTGTCTTTTACTACATCCATCTCTCCTCTCTGTCGTTTACTCCATCCATCCCTCCTCTCTGTCTTTTACTCCATCCATCCCTCCTCTCTGTCTTTTACTCCATCCATCCCTCCTCTCTCTCTTTCACTACATCCACCCCTCCTCTCTGTCTTTTACTCCATCCATCCCTCCTCTCTGTCTTTTACTCCATCCATCCCTCCACCTCTGTCTCTCACTCCATCCCCCTCCTCTCTCTTTCACTCCATCCATCCATCCATCCCTCCTCTCTGTCTTTCACTACATCCATCCCTCCTCTCTGTCTTTTACTCCATCCATCCCTCCACCTCTGTCTTTCACTCCATCCCCCTCCTCTCTGTCTTTCACTCCATCCCCCTCCTCTCTGTCCTTTACTCCATCCATCCCTCCTCTCTGTCTTTTACTCCATCCATCCCTCCTCTCTGTCTTTTACTCCATCCATCCCTCCTCTCTGTCTTTTACTCCATCCATCCCTCCTCTCTGTCTTTCACTCCATCCATCTCTCCTCTCTGTCGTTTACTCCATCCATCCATCCTCTCTGTCTTTTACTCCATCCATCCCTCCTCTCTGTCGTTTACTCCATCCATCCCTCCTCTCTGTCGTTTACTCCATCCATCCCTCCTCTCTGTCTTTTACTCCATCCATCCTCTCTGTCTTTCACTCCATCCATCCCTCCTCTCTGTCTTTCACTCCATCCATCCCTCCTCTCTGTCTTTTACTCCATCCCCCTCCTCTCTGTCTTTTACTCCATCCATCCCTCCTCTCTGTCTTTTACTCCATCCATCCCTCCTCTCTGTCTTTCACTCCATCCCCCTCCTCTCTGTCCTTTACTCCATCCATCCCTCCTCTCTGTCTTTTACTCCATCCATCCCTCCTCTCTGTCTTTCACTCCATCCATCTCTCCTCTCTGTCGTTTACTCCATCCATCCCTCCTCTCTGTCTTTTACTACATCCATCCCTCCTCTCTGTCTTTTACTCCATCCATCCTCTCTCTTTCACTCCATCCATCCCTCCTCTCTGTCTTTCACTCCATCCATCCCTCCTCTCTGTCTTTTACTCCATCCATCCATCCTCTCTCTTTCACTACAACCATCCCTCCTCTCTGTCTTTTACTCCATCCACCCCTCCCCTCTGTCTTTCACTACATCTATCCCTCCTCTCTGTCCTTTACTCCATCCATCCATCCTCTCTGTCTTTTACTCCATCCATCCCTCCTCTCTGTCTTTTACTCCATCCACCCCTCCTCTCTGTCTTTTACTCCATCCATCCATCCTCTCTGTCTTTTACTCCATCCATCCCTCCTCTCTGTCTTTTACTCCATCCATCCCTCCTCTCTGTCTTTTACTCCATCCATCCATCCTCTCTGTCTTTTACTCCATCCATCCCTCCTCTCTGTCTTTTACTCCATCCATCCATCCTCTCTGTCTTTTACTCCATCCATCCCTCCTCTCTGTCTTTTACTCCATCCATCCATCCTCTCTGTCTTTTACTCCATCCATCCATCCTCTCTCTTTCACTCCATCCATCCCACCTCTCTGTCTTTCACTCCATCCATCCATCCTCTCTGTCTTTTACTCCATCCATCCCTCCTCTCTGTCTTTCACTCCATCCATCCATCCTCTCTGTCTTTCACTACATCCATCCCTCCTCTCTGTCTTTTACTCCATCCACCCCTCCTCTCTGTCTTTCACTACATCCATCCCTCCTCTCTGTCTTTTACTCCATCCATCCCTCCACCTCTGTCTTTCACTCCATCCCCCTCCTCTCTGTCTTTTACTCCATCCATCCTCTCTCTCTTTCACTCCATCCATCCCTCCTCTCTGTCTTTCACTACATCCACCCCTCCTCTCTGTCTTTTACTCCATCCATCCATCCCTCCTCTCTCTCTTTTACTCCACCCATCCCTCCTCTCTGTCTTTCACTACATCCATCCCTCCTCTCTGTCTTTTACTCCACCCATCCCTCCTCTCTGTCTTTCAATACATCCATCCCTCCTCTCTGTCTTTTACTCCATCCATCCTCTCTCTCTTTCTCTCCATCCATCCCTCCTCTCTCTTTCACTCCATCCATCCATCCCTCCTCTCTGTCTTTTACTCCATCCATCCATCCTCTCTGTCTTTTACTCCATCCATCCCTCCTCTCTGTCTTTCACTACATCCATCCCTCCTCTCTATCTTTTACTCCATCCATCCATCCTCTCTCTCTTTCACTCCATCCATCCATCCATCCATCCATCCATCCATCCATCCATCCTCTCTCTCTTTCACTCCATCCATCCATCCATCCCTCCTTTCTCTCTTTCACTCCATCTATCCCTCCTTCACTCCAGAAGCCTGTGAATTGCCACCAGAGTAGTGTGAGGTGAACATGATTTGAACTATTAGTTCACTCTCTGTAAGCCTTGTAGAATCATTCTAAATAGAAGTCCTATCTTGTTGAAGTATCTGGCTAAACCTGTTGTCATCTGCCAAAGGGCTTGGCAGTATAACATATTTGACTATATACCTGTATTGATGCATGGACAAGTTTGGGTTTTTACTTTACCTTCTATAATGGAATTTCATGTTTGGTTTGTTAAATGTGATATGCTACTCTGCCTTGTGTACCGTCCATTTTTATAGTTTACTCCGCAACCTGAGTCGTCTGTCTCTGCTCTCTCTCACTCACGCCAGACCTAGCCCCGCCCCCTGTCACACAAGGAGCACAGTTATTAATTGAGCAGATGGAGCAGCTGCACCCCCACTTTCAAAATAGGGGTGCACCCCCACTTTTTTACCAGAGAATTATCATGATCCATTGGGTCATTTGTCATTGTCTGTATTAAAATAGATATGTCCAATTTCTATATGATATAATGAACAGATTGCATTTTGCACCCTCTCCCTCGTGGCCTCAAGATGAATGGTGTTGACCACAGGAAAGTTTTGCTTTGCTCCGTGTGTCACCATTGTGGTTCAGTGCATTTACAAAGCACTAGTTGCAATGACAAGGCCCCTGCAAAAGAAAACGGTTTATCAATTTTGTTGTGCTGTTGTTACTGTTTGTATTGTTGTATTCATGTCTGATGCACTCGGGGTGTTTTTCCATATCATTTGAGCAGTGTACACCAGGACACATTGCCTGTTAGAACCACAATGAGCACGTCTGATTAGGCTTCACTGTAAGGCAGACTAACTCTGAGTAGCCTTCCATCAGCCTACGAAAGTTTACACCTTTGCAGAAAGCTGCATGTTCGGCCGCTCGCAAGTAGATACTGAGAAATAATCACTAGGCCTAATATTATATGACTCAATCTGTGAAATACATTTGATCCCTGTCACGTGTGTTCCCTCTCCGGCCTCTAGGTCATCAAGCTGCTCGTTATGGAGCACACCTGTCGCCATTGTTACGCGCACCTGCGCGTCATCAGACTCACCTGGACTCCATCACCTCCCTGATTACCTTCCCTATATACAGTGGGCTCCAAAATTACTGGCACATAAACTGGCAATGCACAAACAATACTTAAAAAAAATAAACAATATAATTATGGAGATAAACTCAAAATGCCAACATGTGAGAAATACTGTACTTTATTAATGTTTCAATGGAACCAACCAAAATCATACAATTATTTAATACAAAATACATTTCACCAAAATCAAGGTTTCATAATTATTGGCACTCCTCATTTAGTACTTAGTGCCACCACCTCTGGTAAGGATAACAGCATGGAGGCTTTTCCTGTAATGTTTGACAAGGTTAAGGAACACATTTGGAGGGAATTTGGACCATTCCTCTATGCAGGTCCTTTCAAGAGCCTTCACATTCTTGGGTTTGCGCTTATCAACTGCCCTCTTCCACTCAGCCCACAGGTTTTTGATTGGATCGAGTTCCAGCGACTGAGATGGCCATGGTAGAACATTGATTTTGTTGTCACAGAACCATTTCTGTGTGGATCTTGAGGTATGTTTTGGGTAATTGTCTTGTTGGAAAGTCCACATACGGCCAAGTCCCAGCCTTCTGGCAGAGGCAACCAGATTGTCTGATACTTGGTTGAATTCATTATGCCATCAATCTTCACCAGCGCCCCTGGAACTCTGGAATTAAAACAGCCCCAAAACATCACAGACCCACCACCATATTTCACGTGAGCATGAGGTGCCTCTCCTTGTATGCATCTCTGTTTCACCGTGGGTATGAGGTGCCTCTCCTTGTATGCATCTCTGTTTCACCGTGGGTATGAGGTGCCTCTCCTTGTATGCATCTCTGTTTCGACGCCAAACATGCCGATGTTGTATCTGACCAAAACGTTCAATTTTGGTCTCATCTGACCAGGGCACCTTCTTCCAATCATAATTTAAATGACGTTTTGCAAACTCGATGTGCTTGTGTCTGTGTCTTGGTGTCAGAAAGGGCTTTCTTCTGGAAACCCTTCCAAAGAGCCTGTGGTTGTGGAGGTGGTGTCTGATTGTGCTTTTTGAAACCTGGTGACCCCAAGATGCCACCAAGGCCTGCAATTCTTTCACAGTGATTCTTGTGGATTTTGTTACTTCTCTCACGATCATCCTCCCTATCCTAGGGGGCAAAATGCTTTTGCGTCCTCTACCTGTGAGGTTTTTGACTGTTCCATATCTTTTGAATTTTTAAATAATTGCCCTGACAGTGCTCAGTGGTATATTCAATAGTTTGTGGATCTTCTTGTAGCCATTAGCAGATTTATGAAGGTCTACGAACATCTGTCTCTTTTGAACTGCCAGTTCATTTCTTTTCTTCATGGTGTTGGATGACAAAAGGATATTGCATGTGTGTTACCTCATTTTTATACCCTAGTGAAACAGGAAGTGATGTAATGGCTCAATATACTTCATTAACACGTAGATAAACTTAAATAAGTGGAATTTAATTCCTTGTTTAATTTTGGTAGATGTACAATAACATTTAAGGGTGCCAATAATTGTGAAACCTTGATTTGGAGGACATGGATTTTTAATGAATTAAATCAATACATTATTTTGTTGGGTTCAATAATTACATTTTGTTTTTCTTACTGTCTGCAAACAGCTGGTTTGTATTTTTCTAGCAAGTTGTGGCTAAATCGTGTTAGCTGCTAATCGCTAGTTAGCTGGCTAGCTAGCTAGATCAAAAATGTACTATGTCAGTGCAAACATAGCTAGAGCTAAGACAGCATCTTCTTAATCAAAGCGGAAAAGGCAAAGCATGAATATGTTAGCTACATGAAGTAGCTAAGAGAAAACATTTGAATGTAGCCAAAGATTATAGGGTCCCCTATGAAACACCGACCAAAACTTCGGTCCTACCCTGTCACAATAACTTAAAGAAATTACAGGTCAGTGAGAGCCAGAAATCTTGCTTGTTTGTAGGTGACCAAATACTTATTTTCCACCATCATTTGCAAATAAATGCATTAAAAATCCTACAATGTGATTTTCTGGATTTTTTTTCTAATTTTGTCTGTCATAGTTGAAGTGTACCTATGATGAACATTACAGGCCTCTCTCATCTTTTTAAGTGGGAGAACATGCACAATTGGTGGCTGACTGAATACTTTTTTGCCCCACTGTTTATGTTTCACTGAATACACAAAGCTGTAGCCTTAATGTTTATACTGTTGCTTGGGAGTGCATACTGTATGTGTGTGCATACATAAGTGTGTTTGCATATCTGTGAAACATCGATAGAACAGGATGGATAGACATCTCTGCTACAGGTAACTCATCAGGCTGGCAATAAAATCAGTTTTAAAAACAGATAAAACAACACCTCAAGGAACAACGCGGACTGTGAAGAGACACACACACACACACACACTATTCTTAATATGATTAATTTCTTTATTTTCTGTTTTTTGTTCTTTTTTAAATTGGCCATATTGTTCTTTAGTCATAGTGTTCTTAGTTTACATTTGTGCTGCTGTTCCTGCACATTAGTGTGGTGTATCTTGTCATGTTCTATGTTTTGTGTGGACCGAGGGAAGAATAGCTGCTGCTTCTTCAATAGCTAATGGGGATCCAAATAAAATCATAGAAATGATAAATCATATGCGGTGTGTTCCTGGTGCTGCCTGTGGCTTGCCTCTCTCACACAGACTCCGATGTGACCTCCATGTTAAAGATGCAGTGTGTATAAATTTGCTTAAGTATGAGGCCCCAGTTTTGTGGCCGGTGCTGTAATTGATATGCCACAAGCAATAAATCAGTGTTGGCGCTATGGCTCAGGGGCCATTATCCGAGGAGGCAGGTTGAGCCGAGCCCAGCCGAGCCGTCCGTCCGTCCACAACATAACCTGCCTCAGTCTTCCTCTGGTAACCATTCTGCTCTGCTCTCTGCAGCCAAACCCATTGATGAATTTATTCTGCCTTGCATTTCCTCTAAATCAAATCAAATCAAATCAAATTTTATTTGTCACATACACATGGTTAGCAGATGTTAATGCGAGTATAGCGAAATGCGTGTCCTTCTAGTTCCGACAATGCAGTAATAACCAACAAGTAATCTAACTAACAATTCTAAAACTACTGTCTTGTACACAGTGTAAGGGGATAAAGAATATGTACATAAGGATATATGAATGAGTGATGGTACAGAGCAGCATAGGCAAGATACAGTAGATGGTATCGAGTACAGTATATACATATGAGATGAGTATGTAAACAAAGTGGCATAGTTAAAGTGGCTAGTGATACATGTATTACATAAGGATACAGTCGATGATATAGAGTACAGTATATACGTATGCATATGAGATGAATAATGTAGGGTAAGTAACATTATATAAGGTAGCATTGTTTAAAGTGGCTAGTGATATATTTACATCATTTCCCATCAATTCCCATTATTAAAGTGGCTGGAGTTGAGTCAGTGTCAGTGTGTTGGCAGCAGCCACTCAATGTTAGTGGTGGCTGTTTAACAGTCTGATGGCCTTGAGATAGAAGCTGTTTTTCAGTCTCTCGGTCCCAGCTTTGATGCACCTGTACTGACCTCGCCTTCTGGATGATAGCGGGGTGAACAGGCAGTGGCTCGGGTGGTTGATGTCCTTGATGATCTTTATGGCCTTCCTGTGACATCGGGTGGTGTAGGTGTCCTGGAGGGCAGGTAGTTTGCCCCCGGTGATGCGTTGTGCAGACCTCACTACCCTCTGGAGAGCCTTACGGTTGAGGGCGGAGCAGTTGCCGTACCAGGCGGTGATACAGCCCGCCAGGATGCTCTCGATTGTGCATCTGTAGAAGTTAGTGAGTGCTTTTGGTGACAAGCCGAATTTCTTCAGCCTCCTGAGGTTGAAGAGGCGCTGCTGCACCTTCTTCACAATGCTGTCTGTGTGAGTGGACCAATTCAGTTTGTCTGTGATGTGTATGCCGAGGAACTTAAAACTTGCTACCCTCTCCACTACTGTTCCATCGATGTGGATAGGGGGGTGTTCCCTCTGCTGTTTCCTGAAGTCCACAATCATCTCCTTAGTTTTGTTGACGTTGAGTGTGAGGTTATTTTCCTGACACCACACTCCGAGGGCCCTCACCTCTACCATGGACAGCCCTGTGAGTTCAGGTGCATTTCTGACTGACTGGCTGGCTGGCTGACTAAATAACTGACTGACTGGCTGGCTGGCTGACTAAATAACTGACTGACTGACTGGCTGGCTGACTGACTAAATAACTGACTGACTGACTGGCTGGCTGGCTGACTAAATAACTGACTGACTGACTGGCTGACTAAATAACTGACTGACTGGCTGGCTGGCTGACTAAATAACTGACTGACTGACTGGCTGGCTGACTGACTAAATAACTGACTGACTGGCTGGCTGGCTGACTAAATAACTGACTGACTGGCTGGCTGGCTAAATAACTGGCTGACTGACTGGCTGGCTAAATAACTGACTGGCTGGCTGGCTGGCTGACTAAATAACTGACTGACTGGCTGGCTGGCTAAATAACTGACTGACTGGCTGGCTGGCTGACTAAATAACTGACTGACTGGCTGACTTGCTGACTAAATAACTGACTGACTGGCTGACTTGCTAAGAGCAGCCATCATCAACATCCTCCGTCTCTCGGGGATGGAAAGGGAATTGTTTTGCCATAAAGAGTAACGACCACTCAGTTCCTATGCTGTTTTCTCCTTTTCCATCCCTCTTCCACTCAAACTTCTCTCTTCCGCCCTTTCTTCTACCTCTGTCTCTCATCCAGACCCTCTTGTTTCTCTTCAAACATCTTAATAGTAACATTGCTGTCGTTAATCTAATTCATATTCTAGCTAGCTGATCTCTTTGCAAGACATGAAACAGTTGCTTTTCACTCAATGTTTTCCAGCTGTTTTTTGTCCTAATTCAGTTAAAGCACTGACATATTCAGTTTTCAGATTCAATCACGGTTCAGGGACAAGGTCAAATTAGTTTAAGTGTGGCATTTTGACTGTTTATTTTTTTGTCACAGTGACAGAACGTTGTCATAGTTGTGCACCTGATAGATTCACCTGTGATATATATATAATATCATTTTGATGTCACCATTTACAGAGAAATATCTCAGACTAGTGCTCTCGAACCATTGCCTCTGTGTGTTGAGTCACAGATCTGTGATTATAATGGGTACGCATTCATGCTTGTGTGTGTGAATATGAGTGTATGCATGTGTGATCTGAAGCCTTTCATTGCTCTAATTTACATCAGTGAGTGTGGCTTGGCGTGGTGAATGAGCTGAGAGTTGAGACTACGGTGGGTTTTGTGACTCAAACACCAACGCCAGCCATCACACAGTGTGCCCATTGTCTTGATGGGCTGTAGAACAGTGGGTTCATATAGCAGATCGTGATGGCTGATGTAAGACAGGGACTGGGAGTTGAAAGCAGTTATTAACTGTCTGTCTGGGCCTGGAGTGTGAGAGAGAGGCTGAAGGGTGAAAGAGAGGGTTGAGAGAGAGAGGGAACGTAACAGGGTCTCCTAAAGCGGCCCCTTAAGGTCTGAGTGGTGCGGTCAACCTCTTTGTTTTGTTCTTCAAAGCTAAGTTACTGGAATTAATGTAGGTAATTAACAGGTCATTTATGGTAATCTATGGTATTGGTCATTTATACTTGAATAACTTTTAAAAAATATATATATATATTCATATATATTATTCATTTATTATACCTGTGTTCATATTGTGCATGAGTTTCTAGTGGATAGACAATATGGTTCAAGAGAAAATAGTTAACTTATCAACTAATCAGCAATGAAATTATTTCTATCAAATCGGCAACTCTTCCAACTACAGTATTCACTTTTTTCACATCTGCCACCAGTTGGGCACCAACATATTTACAACAAAGACATATTCACATAGTAAAATAAATAAAAGTGTATAAAAAATATATCAGATTAAACACCAATAATTTTCTTTAAGTTGATGGTTTATATTTAAGATAATGTTTTACAGTTTTGTCATTCTATTTTATATTGTAAAATCATAATATTTTATTATTTTATATATTTTACATCCGATAAGGGCCAGAGATAATTACAGACACCTGTGAAAATCTGAAGTACCCAAAAAGGCCACTAGTCATGTGAGAAAATAAAATAAAAACATGAAAGTTACCAGAATTCTGGTAGTTTACTGGAAAACTTCAAGTTACCAGTAATATACCCTCCCTTTGCAACCCTAGTTCTTCATTTCCAATGTAATATTTAATTTCTCATCCTGATACTTTTATAGTGTTCGCTTCATCTATTACACTTACTATTGTAGTGCAATAGAAAAATGAACGTGTATTCTTACGAAGTCTGCCCCTTCTATATTCAGGCCATACTGACAGCACTGAGAGTTCTCTATGTTTGAGTATAAAGGCACTTTACCTTTACCTAAGTCATTCTTTATTGTGATTGGGTGAACTTTCCTATCCCAGTACCCAGTAGGGGATGTCTTTCTAGCTGTATCTTGCATGTCCGCCTGCTCCAGTGCTGCAGGTGATGGTGATGATGCAGTGAGTGTGTGTAGAATATAAATGAGGACACACCATGATCTGTCAAATTAAATCAAAGTTTATTGGTCACGTGCACACGGTACAGTGAAATGCTTAATGCTTAATGGAGCCTAATGCTCTGTGTTGAGTTAGTGATAGCTCTGACTGGCAGCCTGACATGCTCATTAAATGTTGTATAGGATTCCCCTTAAAGCCCTACTGTAATTAATGAATGTTTATGTATTATGACAATTTTTTGCCCTCACCGCTCTGTGTGGCTGGCAGAGCTTTTAAAACCCTAGCCAATCGATATGGAGAGAGCGTTCCCTGGTCCTGTCTCCTAATGTATTTTTTTCCTTCTGTTCGCAGGGCTGGCGGCCGAGGCTCTGGGGACGATGTTATAGACGACAGAGCAGAGACACGGAGCCCAGAGGACGCCAGGCCAGAGCTACACCACCATCCCCTCCCTTCCTTCCTTCAGCCTGGTGTAGGACAGCCACAGCTTCAGTAGAGGAAGAAGAACACACACACACTCAGGAACCTCTCCTCACCTACCAGAGCCCAACATGATCTGCCACCCCACCCCATCCCTGGGAGGCCCTCTCCTACCCTTCCTCCTCCTGTTGTCAGGGGTGTTAGCCACCATTCCCAGCAACCTCAGGACATTCTCCCCTCCAGAGGGGGGGCTCACACACCTGGTGGTCCACAACAAGACAGGTGAGGTGTATCTGGGAGCCGTCAACTGGATCTTCAAGCTGTCCAGCAACCTGACCAAGCTACGCAACCACGTTACAGGCCCTGTGGTGGACAATGAGAAGTGTTACCCCCCTCCGGGTGTCCAATCCTGCCCCCATGAACTGGCCCAGACCAGTAACGTCAACAAGCTGCTGCTGCTGGACTACGGTCAGAACCGCCTGATCGCCTGTGGCAGCACCTCCCAAGGCATCTGCCAGTTCCTTCGGTTGGACGACCTGTTCAAGTTGGGTGAGCCGCACCACCGTAAGGAGCACTACCTGTCCAGCGTGGCCGAGGCTGGCACCATGTCTGGGGTAGTCATCGGTGGAGACGCGGCCGGGGGCGGGGGAGGGGCTGGCAAGCTGTTTGTGGGCACGCCCATCGACGGCAAGTCAGAGTACTTCCCCACGCTCTCCAGCCGCAAGCTGATGGCCAACGAGGAGAATGCCGACATGTTCAGCTTCGTCTACCAGGACGAGTTTGTGTCCTCGCAGCTCAAGATACCCTCGGACACGCTCTCCAAGTTCCCCGCCTTCGACATCTACTACATCTACGGCTTCAGCAGCGAGCAGTTTGTCTACTATCTGACCCTGCAGCTGGATACCCAGCTCACCTCGCCCGACGCCAGCGGGGAGCAGTTCTTCACCTCTAAGATCGTCCGTCTCTGCGTGGACGACCCCAAGTTCTACTCCTACGTGGAGTTCCCCATCGGCTGCACCAAGGACGGGGTGGAGTATCGTCTGGTGCAGGACGCCTACCTCAGCCGACCCGGGACCAAGCTGGCGCGATCGCTGGGCATCTCAGAGCAGGACGAGGTGCTGTTCACGGTGTTCGCCCAGGGCCAGAAGAACCGGGCCAAGCCCCCCAAGGAGTCAGCCCTGTGCCTGTTCACGCTGCGCCGCATCAAGGAGAAGATCAAGGAGCGTATCCAGTCCTGCTACAGGGGAGAGGGGAAACTGTCACTGCCCTGGCTGCTCAACAAGGAACTAGCCTGCATCAACTCAGTAAGTCCAACTTTCACTGTGTGTGAATGAATGATGGTTATTGTGATGATGAAGTGGACGTATTTTGGTAAAGCACCTCTTTCTGGGTGATGCTTCCATTTCTATCTTCCTAAATCCAGTGTGTGTGAGAGAGAGAGACTCCTTCCGGTCTGTCCCTGAGGACTGGAGCATATGTAGGGTAGGGAGTAGAGAGTAGAGAGAGCAGACATTCAGCCCTCCTGAGAGCTGCTGTCTGTGGGGGCCTACCCATCCCAGCTAGATCTCAATTAGACACACTCACTGACTCACACATCCACAACATTGGAGTTAGAACTCTATCCAAATAACTCAAGTCAATCAACTGAGTCACAGCGGAAGCAGCTAACCTCATAGGCCTTTTCAGATCGCAGACATATCTGTGGAGATGTCTGTCTTTTTTCTTCCTCTGACCCTCCCTCTATCCGCCCTTTCCTCCCCCTCTCTCCTCTCCCAGCATCCCACTCTATCCTCTCTCTCCTCCTGTCTCTTTATGGATGCGCCCACCTTAGCTGTGTGTTGCCACATCATTAGGCCGGTGTGTGGGATGTGCGGGCCGTCACTGTGTTTGCTGGGAGTCTTCCCGCTCTTCTGGCTCTAATTGATTTATATAGTCCTGAGGCTGTCGTCTGTGGCCTAGCATGTCACCCCTGTCCCCACGGGACTCCTGGCCTGGAGGCTGCAGGCTGGGGTTGGAGTCGGGGCTGGGGCAGAGGGAAGGTCGGCGCAGGGAGGGTGAGTGTGAGCATGCATGTTTGATGCCCTAATCACCCAGGCTAGGCATAAAGGCAGGCAGGCTTCCTCTCTTCCTCTCACAGGCCAGGGGAAATACACAGAACACAGGAATCTCCTGAGTTCTCCCGTGGCTTGAACATTGAACATGGGTCACTGTGGTAATGTTTACATGTAGAACACATCTGTACAGTATAAATACAGTATACATTATTTTTCCAGTCTATGACATTGCTCGTTCTGATATTTCTTAATTTCTTAATTTTTATTATGTGTCTATTTTTTATTGCTAGGTATTACTGCACTGTTAGAAACACAAGCATTTCGCTGCATCTGCGATAACATCTGCAAATTTGTGTACACAACCAATACAATTTAATTTAATTTTGATTTGGTAGTGTCAGTCTGCCATTTCTCATGTTGCAATCCTATATAGTCTCCCTGATATGTTTTCCTCTGCTAGGGCCAGGCTAGGGCACAAGGACAGATAGATGTGAGGTTAAATGATTGGTGTGAGATAGAAGTATTTTTCTAAAGCAGGGTTTAACAGTGCCTTGAAGCAGCTCTCGTCTCCCTGGGCCTGGCTCTGTGTCGTGGACATGGGTGGGGTATTCTCTCTCTGTGTCTTTCTTTTTCTCCCTCGCGCTCTCTCTCTCTCTCTCTCTCTCTCCCTTCCCCACCCCCTCACTTTCTCCCTCTCTCTCTCGATCCTACCACGGTCGTGGAGAGGAGAAGAGAGAGGAGTAGTGGGGGCGTCTTCTCTCTGTGATTGGTGCTTGGCAGACAGTGAGCAGACAGCTCTCTAGCTTGTATTAATGGTAATAACCGTGGCTATTCTAATGGCAGGCTGGGGGCAATCTACTGAGGTAACAACGGCATCATGCCTGACTGGAGCAGATGAAAGGATTACGCTCCCTCCCTCCGACGAGGCTCCTCCAGCGACACACACACACCACGCCGACGTCCCTTCGTCCAGCTCGTACATTATTCACTTGGACTGCGTCTGAAATGGCACCCTATTTCCTATGATGTGCATAAGTAGTGGTCAAAAGTAGTGCACTATGTCAGGAATAGGTTGCAATTTAAGAGGTAGCCCTGTCCTCACCGTCTGTTATTCAGTTGTGCTTGTTAACAATCCCCCTCAAATCAGAAGCCCCTCGGCCTCACTAACACCACACACAAGCAATTCATGTCACCTTCTCTCCGAAACCACAGTGGCTCAAAGCACGCACAGGATGCGCCAAAACAGCACTGGAATATCTATTGGAACAAATGCAATAGAAACAGGGACAGATAGAGGGACAGAGACAGGGAGAGAGGGAGGGAGAGGGAGAGAGAGATGGGGAGAGAGAGAGATGCACACAGAGGCGTATGACAGACAGGCAGGCAGGCAGGCAGAGTATGGCTGGTCAGACTGTACACTTGATGTCTCTCTTCTGCCCACCATGACTGAGTCACTATATAAGACTATGCATGATATTTAAATGTGATACAGTACATGATTGTCCTTTATTACCATCTGCTCTGGTGCTTGTGATCGATCAAGGGCATGTCATGGGGATATAACGATGATTTTATACAGCCAGACAGCCTCTCCAGGTCGTTAGCATGACCTTGGACTGTATTACTGTATTGATGATCAGAGCTCAGAGATGATTTTACACAAAGACATTTATACCTATAACGAGGGTCTTGACCACCATTTGAACTATCTGTCATGGATTCCGACATGTTTTGTCACTTCCAGTTGGAACATATCACTGATAGATTCATAATGAAGTCAGCTGAGAGAAGCTGCAGCTCAAACACACACAGTTTCAGCCTGTAGATCAGTACACTGACAGACAGATGACTAGAGTGTGAGGTTGCTGCCTGCTTGTCATGCGCTGTAATGACAGACGTAATATTGTCTCCGCTAATGACAGCTTGATATGGGCATCATGGCCGTCGCCATCTTGAAGGGAGCTATTCCAAAATGGCCCCAAGTGGCCGGCTGCTGATTTTATTAGCTCACTCAAACTCCTCCTCCTTTCCAGTTTATGGCCAGTCCATTGTAAAGAAGTACTTACAGTCTGAAAGTTACGGGTCACCTTTCTTGCCAGCTGCGGGCTCATTTGCAAAGCTGTGTATTGTGTCCATAAAGACAACAGTTTTAGCATTGCTAATGAGCCTTTCAGCATGTCCTCAAAATTCATAAAATAGCAAAATAGCAGCGGCAATGAACCAGCAAAGACTGCATTCTTTGGTGGTGTGTGGAGCTGTGTCACGTCTTCTTGGGCTGTGAAGGAGAAGCATTGGGATGCATAACAGCGTTCCTTCACTCTGTGTATAAACAAGACTCCCACCAAATGTGTCTTCATTGTCTGGGCCACTGAGGTCTAGTAAGAACTGGAGACTGCGTTCAATATGTCTGCCCGTTGTTTTCAAGGTAATCTACTCACGTTCGCACACGTCGATTCATGAACCGTCTATATCCGGTTTATACGGACCAACATCACATGCGGACCAGCACTTAGTGCACACAGGGAGCAGCGCGTGCGGCGACGACACCATCATGTCATCAGAAAACATGACTAGACATTGGATGTTTATAAAATGTTGCTACATTCGGCTATAAGTGATGAAGAAAGAATCTGCCCCAGCGACAAATTATTTGAATAATTGAATGGATGTTTTGTGCACAAAGGTGATGATTAATGTGTCTTCTAAGAAATGTTCTACTCTGACTTCTCTATGTGGCCGTCTGTAGAAACGGACTTTCTGGGCCAGGTGCCAGTTAAACTGCAGTACCGAAGCAAAACTGTAGGAGCAGTCAAAAACCGTACTTCTAGACCGAAACCCTGGCTCCTTGGTCTGGGCCAGGGAGAACATTTGAGGGAAAATAGCCTCCAATAACAAACAGAGAAGGGTTGAGAGAAAACCCTGGCCCATTCCTCTCTCCTCACGCTGAGTGCATAATTGTGTTTATTATTATGTATCAACGCTGATCACTTTGGTCGGGGATTGCAGGGCGGATGACTTGTTATTCTCTTTGACACTGTCTGATGGTTCAAAGACTTTCCTCTGTGCCAAAGCTGCTCCATTGTTTCCAGGTGTATTGTCTCGCTGTAAACCTCATCATGGTATTTCTCCATCCCACACCCCCCATGGATAGTGTCAGAACGTTTCAAGACCATATGCTCACTGGTTATACAGAGCCTTCACAAAGCATTCACACCCCTTGACTTTTTTTCAGAATTGTGTTGTTACAGTCTGAATTTAAAATGGATTTAATTGAGTTTTTTGTCATTGGCCTACACATAATACCCCATAATGTCAAAGTGGAATTATGCTTTTAGAATTGTTTACAAATTAATGAAAAATGAAAAGCCTAAATATCTTGAGTCTATAAATATTCAACCCCTTTGTTATGTCAAGTCACAAAATAAGTTGCATAGACTCATTATGTGTGCAAAAATAGTGTTTAACATGATTTCTGAATGACTACCTCCTCTCTGTACCCCACACATACAATTATCTGTAAGGTCCCTCAGTTGAGCAGTGAATTTCAAACATCGATTCAACCACAAAGACCAGGGAGGTTTTCCAATGTCTCGCAAAATTGGGCACCTTTTGGTAGATGGGGGGAAAGAAAAGCAGACCTTCAATATCACTTTGAGCATGGTGAAGTTATTAATTACATGTTGGATGATGTATCAATACACCCAGTCACTACAAAGATACAGGCGTCCATCCAAACTCCGGTCAGGGATTTCACCATGAGGACAATGGTGACTTTAAAACCGGTTACTGAGTGTATTGGCTGTGATAGGAACAAACTGACGATCAAACTCATCAACAACATTGTAGTTACTCCACAATACTAACCTAACTGACAGAGTGAAAAGAAGGAAGCCTGTACAGAATAAAAATATTCCAAAACATGCATGCTTGTTTGCAACAAGGCACTAAAGTAATACTGCAAATAATGTGTCAAATCAAATAACTTTGTTCTGAATACAATGTGTTATGTTTGGGGCAAATCCAATACAACACATCATTGATTACCACTCTTCATATTTTAAAGCATGGTGGTGGCTGCATCATGTTATGGGTATGCTTGTCATCAGCAAGTACTAGGGAGTTTTTCAGGATAAAAAATAAACAAATAGAGCTAAGCACAGGCAAACTCCTAGAGGACAGCCTGGTTCAGTCTGCTTTCCACCAGACACTGGGAGATGAATTCAACTTTCATCAGGACAATAACCTAAAACACAAGGCAAAATATACTCTGGAGTTGCTTACCAAGAAGACAGTGAATGTTCCTGAGTGGCAGTTTTGAATGAAATCTGCTAGAGAATATATGGCAAGACTTGAAAATGGTTGTCTAGCAATGATTAACAACCAATTTGATAGAGCTTGAAGAATTCTGAAAATAATAATGAGCAAATATTGTACAATCCAGGTGTGCAAAACTCTTAGATACTTACCCAGAAAAACTCACAGCTGTAATCGCTGCCAAAGGTGATTCTAACATGTATTTACTCAGCGGTGTGACTACTTATGTAAATTACATAGTTCTGTATTTCATTTTCAATACATTTGCAAACCTTTCTAACAGCATTTTCACTTTGTCATTATGTGTAGATGGGTGAAAAAATAAATATTTATTCCATTTAGAATTCAGGCTGTAACACAACAAAATGTGGAATAAGTCAAGTGGTATGTATACTTTCTGAAGGCTCTGTATGTTCTCAGTTCAAGTGCCCCTGTCTTTAGCATGCTAGCCAACCATAGCCCCCACCCCAGTGCCAGGGTTAGGCAGCCTTACCATGGTATCCAAGGAAAGGCCAACCATAGCCCCCACCCAGTGCCAGGGTTAGGCAGCCTTACCATGGTATCCAAGGAAAGGCCAACCATAGCCCCCAGTGCCAGGGTTAGGCAGCCTTACCATGGCATCCAAGGAAAGGCCAACCATAGCCCCCAGTGCCAGGGTTAGGCAGTCGTAACATGGCATCCAAGGAAAGGCCAACCATAGCCCCCAGTGCCAGGGTTAGGCAGTCGTACCATGGCATCCAAGGAAAGGCCAACCATAGCCCCCAGTGCCAGGGTTAGGCAGTCGTACCATGGCATCCAAGGAAAGGCCAACCATAGCCCCCACCCCAGTGCCAGGGTTAGGCAGTCGTACCATGGCATCCAAGGAAAGGCCAACCATAGCCCCCACCCCAGTGCCAGGGTTAGGCAGTCGTACCATGGCATCCAAGGAAAGGCCAACCATAGCCCCCACCCCAGTGCCAGGGTTAGGCAGTCGTACCATGGCATCCAAGGAAAGGCCAACCATGTGGGTGTCTCGGGAAGCTCTCTCCCTCCCAGTCCCAGGCCATTCGATTATACAGACACAAAGATAAATCAGGCCATCAGGAGAGGATAAATCTGTATGCAAAGACACGTTGCTCCTCTGCTACAGGGCTGCTGTGCTAACTGGGAGCGATAAGAATGCTAGCATCACTCATCCCAGTAAATCAGATTAAATTGTATTATCACATGCTTCGTAAACAGGTGTAGACTTACAGTGAAATGCTTCCTTCCCAACAATGCTTGGTAAAAGTGATATATATATATTATATCATTCATGGACTATGTTTTAAATGCTTATAAAGTGTGGTACATGTTCCTGTTTCAAAGATATGTTGTTCAAACGAGCTGTTCAGTTACCTACTACTCTGCCCCTCAGTGACTGCCAGCAGCAGCAGCTCCGCCCCCGTGGGTGCATAGGCCATTCGAACATTGCTTGGATTGTTTTGCCAGCTATTTTCTATGAGGGGAAACTGCAGCATAAATTCCAACAGCACAAAGTAAATGGACCGTCCTGGGGAGCTCAAATGTGCAGAACTTCTGGGTCTGCTCCTGTCTCCCTCCCCCAATGAGTCTCTCGTTCCAGAGGTCCTATTTCCGCACATGAGACTAGATCTGCTCTATCAGGTACAGATGGCGCTAAAGCAAAAAGATAATTGTAATGAACTTATAAACAATCATAACAGTCACGGGAGACTGGGACCTGGTCAACCGGTCAACTACAGCCAACAAGAGTCGGACAGCGGGATACACTAGCTAGAACCTTGGTAAAAAATTAAGCATGGCCAATTTTGTTCCCCCCTCCCATGTTGTTCACCAGGTTCTACTGTTGACAGCGTGACATGTTGTGTGGGCTAAACACATAAAACCAGGTGTATCACAAAGCATGATCAAAATAATTAGCCAGATACAGTAATTTTGATATAGTTTTGGGGTCAAATTTTTGGTTCAAATCTAACTTTGATAAGCAGGTAGCTTGCTAGCTAGTTAGATTCCATGCCAATTTCATGTCTTTCTAAACTAATATCTGACTAACTTGGAAATATTAAGTTATTTCAGAGGGAAAGTTACCTGGCTAGCGCATCATGGTTTGTGACATTATGTTAGCTAATTATCCCTAGTTAGATAATGTGTTTTCACTTATTGCGTCTGCATGATGGTTTAGAAGCCCTTTCTTCTTTAAGGTTGCTGCACCTATCATGGCCAAGCCTTTTCTGACCTTTTAAACCTGTCTCTCCTTTCTGGGGAGGTTCCCATTGCTTGTAAGGCAGCCATGGTTGTTCCTTTATTTAAAGGGGGCGATCATGCTGATCCTAACTGTTATAGGCCAATTTCTATCTTTAGCCCTGTTTATTAAAAGTGTTGGAGAAACTTATCAATAATCAACTGACTGGCTTTCTTGATGCCTATAATATTCTCTCGGGTATGCAATCTGGTTTCCGCTCAGGTTATGGATGTATCACTGCAACCTTAAAGGTCCTAAATGATGACACAATTCCCCTTGATTCTAAGCAATGTGCTGCTATTTTTATTGACTTGGCCAAAGCTTTTGATACGGTAGATCATGCCTGGTTTGCTAACTACCTCTCTCAAAGAGTGCATTGTATAAAGTCAGAACATCTGCTGCCTAAGCCATTTCCTGTCACCAAGGGAGTACCCCAAGGTTCGATCCTAGGCCCCACGCTCTTCTCAATTTACATCAACAACATAGCTCAAACAGTAGGAAGCTCTCTAATCCATTTATATTCAGATGATACAGGCTTATACTCAGCTGGCCCCTCCCCGGATTTTGTGTTAAATGCTCTACAACAAAGCTTTCTTAGTGTCCAATACGTTTTCTCCGCCCTTAACTTGTTATGGCTGCAATCCCGTTAATGGGATAATTGTCATCAACAACCGCTGAATAGCATAGCGCTACATTCAATAAATATTACTAAAAATATTTATATTCATGAAATCACAAGTGCAGTATAGGAAAACACAGCTTGGCCTTTTGTTAATCCACCTGTCGTGTCAGATTTTGAAATGATGCTTTACAGCGAAAGCAATCCAAGTGTTTGTGTAAGTTTATTGATCGCTCGACAAAACATTAAGTACACTTAGCATCTAGTAGCTCGTTCACGAAAATCAGAAAAGCAATCAAATGAATTGTTTACCTTTGATGATCTTCGGATGTTTTCACTCACGAGACTCCCAGTTACACGATAAATGTTCCTTTTGTTCCATAAAGATTATTTTTATATCCAAAATACCTCAGTTTGCTTGGTGCGTTATGTTCAGAAATCCACAGGAAAGAGCGGTCACGACAACGCAGACAAATTCCAAATAGTTTCCGTAATGTCCACAGAAACATGTCAAATATTTTTTATAATCAATGTTCAGGTTGTTTTCAAAATATATAATCGATAATATATCAACCGCAACGGTCTTGTTCAGTAGGAGAGGGAACGGCAATGTCTGCCCAAACTCTGTTGCGCGAGCAAAACTCATGTGAACACTTGATGCGATGTTATCGTTCTGGCTCATTTTTCAAAATAAAAGCCTGAAACTATCCAAAATAGAAGCCACCTCCTGGTTTGATATTCCTCAGGGTTTCGCCTGCAATATCAGTTCTGTTATATTCACAGACAATGTTTTGACGGTTTTGGAAACGTGTCGTGGACATTTCCTGTATTACCAAATCTTGAGAGAGCAAACCACACACAAGTCAGAGTTATTATAAAGTTCATCTTTAATTATATGAGCTCCATCACAACCCTGTGACTCTCAGATCAATTCAGTGTCTATAAATCCTTTATAGCAAAGACACACATAGCCAGACAGCATTGGCTATAAATTATCGTTCAGCTTTGGTCTCCTAAATTAAGTTCTTATCTCGCTCTTGGTACCACATAGCACCAATAACATTACCTCATCCAATGGCATATATCAAATACACCCCCTCCTGGACAAGATCACAGAGAGACGTAACTGGCACACAGACATTGTGGAGCCACCTAACTGGTTCCCCATTCTTATCACACCATCCCTTCACATGGTTTAGGAATAGTTTACAGACACATTCACAGATAAGACTAACCTTTCCCCTCTCTGGGGCCCAATGTGACTAAGCCCTAGTCAGAGAAGGGATAACTGCAAACAGTATTATCCAAAAGAAGACATTCTGATGACAAATATCTCACATAAGCATGCTATAAAAATACAACATATTTTTTATCCATGTTACCTAGCTAATTCTGATTCTGCCCCAACAAACTTTAGAGTCCAATACTAATAATAATATGCATATATTAGCAACTGAGACTGAGGAGCTGGCCGTTTACAATGGGCACCTTTTCATCCAAGCTACTCAATACTGCCCCTGCAGCCATAAGAAGTTAACCTTGTTCTGAACACCTCCAAAACAAAGGTCATGTGGTTTGGTAAGAAGAATGCCCCTCTCCCCAACGGTGTGATTACTACCTCTGAGGGTTTAGAGCTTGAGGTAGTCGCCTCATACAAGTACTTCGGAGTATGGCTAAATGGTACACTGTCCTTCTCTCAGCACATATCACAGCTGCAGGCTAAGGTTAAATCTAGACTCGTAATTTCTCCCCTTTCACCACAGCTGCCAAACTAACCCTGATTCAGATGACCATCCTATCCATGCTAGATTACAGATATGTAATTCATAGATCAGCAGGTAAGGGTGCTCTCGAGCGGCTAGATGTTCATTTACCATTCGTCCATCAGATATTCCACCAATGGTTATAGGACACATACAGTAACTGCACTCTATACTCCTCTGTAAACTGGTCATCTCTGTATACCCGCCCCAAGACTTACTGGTTGATGCTTATTTATAAAACCCTCTTAGGCCTCACTCCCCCCTATCTGAGATACAGTGCCTTGCGAAAGTATTCGGCCCCCTTGAACTTTGCAACCTTTTGCCACATTTCAGGCTTCAAACATAAAGATATACAACTGTATTTTTTTGTGAAGAATCAACAACAAGTGGGACACAATCATGAAGTGGAACGTCATTTATTGGATATTTCAAACTTTTTTAACAAATCAAAAACTGAAAAATTGGGCGTGCAAAATTATTCAGCCCCCTTAAGTTAATACTTTGTAGCGCCACCTTTTGCTGCGATTACAGCTGTAAGTCGCTTGGGGTATGTCTCTATCAGTTTTGCACATCGAGAGACTGAAATTTTTTCCCATTCCTCCTTGCAAAACAGCCCGAGCTCAGTGAGGTTGGATGGAGAGCATTTGTGAACAGCAGTTTTCAGTTCTTTCCACAGATTCTCAATTGGATTCAGGTCTGGACTTTGACTTGGCCATTCTAACACCTGGATATGTTTATTTTTGAACCATTCCATTGTAGATTTTGCTTTATGTTTTGGATCATTGTCTTGTTGGAAGACAAATCTCCGTCCCAGTCTCAGGTCTTTTGCAGACTCCATCAGGTTTTCTTCCAGAATGGTCCTGTATTTGGCTCCATCCATCTTCCCATCAATTTTAACCATCTTCCCTGTCCCTGCTGAAGAAAAGCAGGCCCAAACCATGATGCTGCCACCACCATGTTTGACAGTGGGGATGGTGTGTTCAGCTGTGTTGCTTTTACGCCAAACATAACGTTTTGCATTGTTGCCAAAAATTTCAATTTTGGTTTCATCTGACCAGAGCACCTTCTTCCACATGTTTGGTGTGTCTCCCAGGTGGCTTGTGGCAAACTTTAAACGACACTTTTTATGGATATCTTTAAGAAATGGGTTTCTTCTTGCCACTCTTCCATAAAGGCCAGATTTGTGCAATATACGACTGGTTGTTGTCCTATGGACAGAGTCTCCCACCTCAGCTGTAGATCTCTGCAGTTCATCCAGAGTGATCATGGGCCTCTTGGCTGCATCTCTGATCAGTCTTCTCCTTGTATGAGCTGAAAGTTTAGAGGGACGGCCAGGTCTTGGTAGATTTGCAGTGGTCTGATACTCCTTCCATTTCAATATTATCGCTTGCACAGTGCTCCTTGGGATGTTTAAAGCTTGGGAAATATTTTTGTATCCAAATCCGGCTTTAAACTTCTTCACAACAGTATCTCGGACCTGCCTGGTGTGTTCCTTGTTCTTCATGATGCTCTCTGCGCTTTTAACGGACCTCTGAGACTATCACAGTGCAGGTGCATTTATACGGAGACTTGATTACACACAGGTGGATTGTATTTATCATCATTAGTCATTTAGGTCAACATTGGATCATTCAGAGATCCTCACTGAACTTCTGGAGAGAGTTTGCTGCACTGAAAGTAAAGGGGCTGAATAATTTTGCACGCCCAATTTTTCAGTTTTTGATTTGTTAAAAAAGTTTGAAATATCCAATAAATGTCGTTCCACTTCATGATTGTGTCCCACTTGTTGTTGATTCTTCACAAAAAAATACTGTTGTATATCTTTATGTTTGAAGCCTGAAATGTGGCAAAAGGTCGCAAAGTTCAAGGGGGCCGAATACTTTCGCAAGGCACTGTATCTACTGCAGCTCTCATCTGCCACATACAACACCAGTCACATTCTGTTAAAGGTCCCCAAAGCACACACATCCCTGGGTCGCTCCTCCTTTCAGTTCGCTGCAGCTAGCGACTGGAACGAGCTGCAAAAAACACAACTTTTATCTCCATCTCTTAATTCAAAGACTCAATCGTGGACACTCTTACTGACAGTTGTGGCTGCTTCGTGTGATGTATTGTTGTTTCCACCTTCTTTCCCTTTGTCTGTGACCAATAATGTTTGTACCATGTTATTTGCCGCTAACATCTTGTGCTGCTGCCATGTTGTGTTGCTACCATGTTGTTGTCATGTTGTGTTGCTACCATTCTGGGTTTTCATGTGTTACTGCCATGCTTTGTTGCCATTCTATATTGTAGGTCTCTCTTTATGTAGTGTTGTGGTGTCTCTCTTGTCGTGATGTGCTTTGTCCTATATTTTAATTTGATTTATTTTTTTAAATCCCAGGTCCCATCCCCACAAGAGGTCTTTTGCCTTCTGGTAGGCCGTCATTGTAAATAAGAATTTGTTCTTAACTGACTTGCCTAGTTAAATAAAGTGGTGTCTACTAGTAACCACAGCCACAAAGTCCAAATAGCTATATCGTAAAAATTCATGAAAATATAAGGTTCATATAAGGTTAGGGTTAGGCTTAAGGTTAGCAGTGTGGTTAATGTTAGGGTTAAGGTTATGTTTAAAATCCCTTGTTTGTTCGTGAGCTGGCTGCTCATTCTAAATAGTATAATCTAATCTGTTCTAAACAGTGGCGGCATGTGCAGCAGTGGTCATTTGGTTTTTGACATTCAAAGGTGAAATAGGTGTTTATGCTGTTGTTCAAATGCACAGATTGCTTTATATATCTTCTCAAAGAAACTACCAGTAGAAAACTTGACATCATATTTCTGTCATGCTGCTTTGTTGACAATGTCAACCACCTCGTGCCCCGGGCATTCATCCAATCAGAGTCCGATGTGCAGGGTTACGAGGTAATTGAGGTAGATCTGTACATACTGTTTAAGGAGGGATAACGTGACTAGACAACAGGATCGATAATAAAATAAAGTAGCAGCAGCGTATGTGATGAGTCAAAAGAGTTTGTGAAAAGGGTCAATGCAGATAGTCCGGTTGCATCGGTACTACTTACCGTGCGGTAGCAGAGAGGACAGTCTATGACTTGGGTGGCTGGGGTCTTTGACCATTTTTAGGTCTTTCCTCTTAACACCGCTTGGTATAGAGGTCATGGGTGGCAGGAGTTCAGCCCCAGTGGTGTACTGGGCCATATGCACTACCCTCAGTAGCGCTGTGCGGGCAGATGCCAAGCAGTTACCATACCAACCAGTTGCCATACCAAGCAGTTGCCATACCAAGCAGTGATGCAGTCAGTCAAGATCCTTTCAATAGTGCAGCTGTTGGAACTTTTTGAGGATCTGAGGGCCCAATATTTTCAGTTTCCTGAGGGGGAAGAGGCGCTGTTGTGCCTTATTCACGACTGCGTAGGTGTGTGTGGACTAGGTCTGGGCGATATATCGAATATATTCAGTTAATTCAAATGGATGTTTTGAGGTTTGATCCAACATAATGGGTCATATGGACACTGAAACACATTGAGACATTATTTTACTGTAATAGAGGAGAAGTACCTTTTCTAATGATACATTTTTATGTCTCAACTACTCAAATTGTGCACAGAGCAGACACCACCAAAACAGGAGTATTGATTCTGGATTCTGGAAAATGTATGCTCAGTTTGCAGTACCACATACCGCGGGCAGCATTTTAGCCAGGCTGTCATACTAGATGTCTAGTCTGTTATGTATAAATGTGCAATAACATAAGACACAATTATATAAGGAATTGGCAACTCGTTCTCATTCTGAGAAATTGGTAACAAAAAGGCCATTTTAATAGGCACACTTGAACGCCAGATCAGTGATTATTGTAAAAAAGCAGGTTCAACTATTTTGATAAAATTCTGAAATAATTAGTGGGTGGCCCGTCAGAGAGTCTAGGAGGGAGGTGTTCAGTCCCAGGGTCCTGAGCTTAGTGATGAGCTTGGAGGGCTATTGTCAATGAACAGCATTCTCACGTAGGTGTTTCTCTTGTCCAGGTGGGACAGGGCAGTGTGGAATGCAATAGATATCGCGTCATCTGTTGGGGCGGTATATGATTTGGAGTGGATCCAGGGTGTCTGGGATGATGGTGTTGATGTGAGCCATGACCAGGTTTTCAAAGCATTTCATGGCAACAGATGTGAGTGCTACGGTGCAATAGTTCATTTAGACAGGTTACATTCTTCTGCACTGGGACTATGGTGGTTGGCTTGAAACATATATGTATTACAGACTGGGTCAGGGAGAGGTTGAACATGTCAATGAAGACACTTGCCAGCTGGTCAGCACATGCTTTGAGTATGCATCCTGATAATCGGTAATTGTGAATGTTAACCTGTTTAATGGTCTTACTCACATCAGCTACGGAGAGCGAGATCACATAGTCACATATCCATAACAGCTGGTACTCTCATGCATGGTTCAGTGTTGCTTGCCTCGACGTGAGCATAGAAGGAATTTAGCTCATCTGTTAGGCTCTCATCACTGGGCAGATCGCAATTGGGTTAAGATCCTCTCATCAGGACAAATGTTATTTAAATGAAGCCTGCTTGACTGGCTGCATGGCTGGCAGTGCTAGACATGTGTGCACTGAGATGAAACCGTGCACAATCTATCCCGCACAAGAGATGTAATTTCAAATCAATAACTCAGCTAGTTAACTGGGTCTTAGTGAAAATGACCTTCCACTCTCAACCTTTCACCGTCTGCAAAGTGTGTGTAGGTTGCAAATCTCCTAACGAGCCAAGGCTTTAAGTGCACCCGATCTAATTGTGTGTAATTATTTATTGATGTGTGTGTGTGTGGAGTGTATAGGGAGTGTGGGTGGATGGGGGGGGGCTGTTATCACTTAGAGCTATTTACCAGCTGTGATGGTGAGTACAGCTGTATTTGTTGTTTCCTGTGGCGCTGTGCGATGAGATGGATCCAGAAAACATTAGTCTATTTCATATAAAGCAGCAGCAAAGAGAGTTGGCGCCAGGCAATGGGCCGCTCCGCTCCGAGAGGACTATTCCCTGGGACACGGCTGGGAATATACAGTCCACTACCATCACAATCTCAGCTTCTCTCCCAATTCTTCCTGCTTCCCACAAAATGAAGCCAGTGGTGATGCTTTGGCTTTAAACTGCTGTTATCCACTTTAATGTTAGTTTGTCTTGAGTGGCTGGGGCATTCTGAAGAGCTTGCGGCAGCCTCAAATGAAATTGAAAACCCATTTTGTGTAGACTTGTAGGCTGTGGCATCCATCTCCTAGGGACAGTGAAGACTGAGCCCATCTCTCCCCACATCTGGAACACATCATGTTGTTGTTTTCAAGTGGTGGATATGGACCATTATTATCCCCTATCATAGTTTTTTTTGACCTTGCTTTGGATCAGCAATCAAGGTGATATTGTCAAAATGGAGAATAGATCACCACAGAAATGATATGAAGTTATTTCTGTTTTGTCAATTACATCTGTCGATCAGTTCTGATTGAGCATTATGGATTATAAATGTCAGAGATGGAGAGAAACATCTGAAAAGATAAGGTCTTACAACCATGTGCAGTAGGGTTGAATGGCGGGAACCCGGTTACCAAGATTGACCGGGAATTTTACAGCCCAAAACCATTCAGATGGTGGTAGGCTACAACAGTTAATTATTCACACCCATAACCATTCATATGGTGGTAGGCTACAACAGTTAATTATTCACACCCATAACCATTCATATGGTGGTAGGCTACAACAGTTAATTATTCACACCCATAACCATTCAGATGGTGGTAGACTACAACAGTTAATTATTCACACCCATAACCATTCAGATGGTAGTAGACTACAACAGTTAATTATTCACACCCATAACCATTCAGATGGTGGTAGACTACAACAGTTAATTATTCACACCCATAACCATTCAGATGGTGGTAGACTACAACAGTTAATTATTCACACCCATAACCATTCAGATGGTGGTAGACTACAACAGTTAATTATTCACACCCATAACCATTCAGATGGTGGTAGGCTACAACAGTTAATTATTCACACCCATAACCATTCAGATGGTGGTAGACTACAACAGTTAATTATTCACACCCATAACCATTCAGATGGTGGTAGGCTACAACAGTTAATTATTCACACCCATAACCATTCAGATGGTGGTAGACTACAACAGTTAATTATTCACACCCATAACCATTCAGATGGTGGTAGACTACAACAGTTAATTATTCACACCCATAACCATTCAGATGGCGGTAGGCTACAACAGTTAATTATTTACACCCATAACCATTCAGATGGTGGTAGACTACAACAGTTAATTATTCACACCCATAACCATTCAGATGGTGGTAGACTACAACAGTTAATTATTCACACCCATAACCATTCAGATGGCAGTAGACTACAACAGTTAATTATTCACACCCATAACCATTTAATCTTGGTGAAGAGAATTGAAGGCCTTCTGCATCTCATTCTAGTCCTATATTATTCAAGGATGTCAGAATGATGACGATAAGGACCACAAAACGTATTTCATTTAACTGTTGAAAGGAGGAAGGAATGAAGCAACAATAGAGAGAGAAAGAGGAGGTAGGCTAATAACATCAGCGGAAAGGTGTCAGCCTACTAATTATACAAATAGGCTCTATTATATTTAAACATTGAAATCTTGTAACTTTGTAGGCCGCATGTGCTGCACCAGAATCACCAGAATCACCAGAATCACATGTTCTCTTCTGCCTTATCATGGTTTGAACGATGTGCGTAATTCCAGTCCATATAATACAGCATAATACAATACAGTAATACAGTCCACACTCAAAAATATTAGCTTACTGGAGCTTGTTTAATTTATTTACCCAAGAGAGCATATAGCTAGCGACATGCTTTTATGTTTTTCTGTTGTGTGTAATGTGCAGTAGCCTATATCATATATATTGGATAATGGCACAATCATTTGAGCTTTTCTGGTCTTGGGCTCATAAAAT
Source organism: Oncorhynchus clarkii lewisi (assembly GCF_045791955.1). Lineage (NCBI taxonomy): Eukaryota > Metazoa > Chordata > Actinopteri > Salmoniformes > Salmonidae > Oncorhynchus > Oncorhynchus clarkii. Next base: position 48,901,547 of record NC_092162.1, read on the forward strand.
GTCATTAATGTAGGTCTCAATAAATGTATTTAATGTAGGTCTCAATAAATGTATTTAATGTAGGTCTCAATAAATGTCTTTAATGTAGGTCTCATTAAATGCCTTTAATGTAGGTCTCATTAAATGTCTTTAATGTAGGTCTCATAAAATGTCTTTAATGTAGTGCTCATAAAATGTCTTTAATGTAGGTCTCATTAAATGCCTTTAATGTAGGTCTCATAAAATGTCTTTAATGTAGGTCTCATTACATGTCTTTAATGTCGGGCTCATTAAATGTCTTTAATATAGGTCTCATTAAATGTCTTTAATGTAGGTCTCATTAAATGTCTTTAATGTAGGGCTCATCAGGCTCCGGTAGCATCAGGCTCAGGTAGCATCAGGCTCAGGTAGCATCAGGCTCAGATAGCATCAGGCTCCGGTAGCATCAGGCTCAGGTAGCATCAGGCTCAGGTAGCATCAGGCTAGAGTTTTCATGCTGATCAAAGCTCTAATCAAATCGAGACATATTTATGTGTTTTATAATGCTTTAGTTATGACACTTCTGGTTTTGTTGGGAAATACCGGGTTACCAAGGAGAAAAGGGAAAAACCCCTCATGTGCAGGCCAGAGTTTCCAGTTGTAGATTCCTGGACACATGTTGGAGTCAGTTGGATATCCTCACTGGCAGCCTCACAACCCTAGCACGGCTCAAACATTCAAGTATGTTGCTTTGCTTATGGAAACAAATTGTTGTTCCTGGCTGATGTTAATGTGAAATGCAACAACTTGTTCCAAGATGGTTATGCAAACAGTATTTGTTAAAAAAAGAAGAAGATTGGGCCAAGCCTTCCCCAGTCTCTGCTGTGGCAGTCTCACAGTCATTATTCTCTCCAGTATAATACACAGTTTGTTATTTGTCTCTGTTAGCATGAAGTCTCAGATTGCGTTCTAAACGGCACCCTTTACCCTATAGTGCACTAGTTTTGACCAGATTCCCATTACCCTGTTAAAAGGTAGTGCACTAAATAGGGAATAGGATGTCATTTGTGCCACAACCTCCATCTTAGCTACTTTATACGTTGTAGGCAGTAGCAGTAACTCCCTGCTCTAGCAGCAAACTGTGCTGTTCTGTTAGCATGTGACTCTCAGCTCAAAAGCCTTAGCCTTTAATGTAGGTCTCATTAAATGTCTTTAATGTAGGTCTCATAAAATGTCTTTAATGTAGTGCTCATAAAATGTCTTTAATGTAGGTCTCATTAAATGCCTTTAATGTAGGTCTCATAAAATGTCTTTAATGTAGGTCTCATTACATGTCTTTAATGTCGGGCTCATTAAATGTCTTTAATATAGGTCTCATTAAATGTCTTTAATGTAGGTCTCATTAAATGTCTTTAATGTAGGGCTCATCAGGCTCCGGTAGCATCAGGCTCAGGTAGCATCAGGCTCAGGTAGCATCAGGCTCAGATAGCATCAGGCTCCGGTAGCATCAGGCTCAGGTAGCATCAGGCTCAGGTAGCATCAGGCTAGAGTTTTCATGCTGATCAAAGCTCTAATCAAATCGAGACATATTTATGTGTTTTATAATGCTTTAGTTATGACACTTCTGGTTTTGTTGGGAAATACCGGGTTACCAAGGAGAAAAGGGAAAAACCCCTCATGTGCAGGCCAGAGTTTCCAGTTGTAGATTCCTGGACACATGTTGGAGTCAGTTGGATATCCTCACTGGCAGCCTCACAACCCTAGCACGGCTCAAACATTCAAGTATGTTGCTTTGCTTATGGAAACAAATTGTTGTTCCTGGCTGATGTTAATGTGAAATGCAACAACTTGTTCCAAGATGGTTATGCAAACAGTATTTGTTAAAAAAAGAAGAAGATTGGGCCAAGCCTTCCCCAGTCTCTGCTGTGGCAGTCTCACAGTCATTATTCTCTCCAGTATAATACACAGTTTGTTATTTGTCTCTGTTAGCATGAAGTCTCAGATTGCGTTCTAAACGGCACCCTTTACCCTATAGTGCACTAGTTTTGACCAGATTCCCATTACCCTGTTAAAAGGTAGTGCACTAAATAGGGAATAGGATGTCATTTGTGCCACAACCTCCATCTTAGCTACTTTATACGTTGTAGGCAGTAGCAGTAACTCCCTGCTCTAGCAGCAAACTGTGCTGTTCTGTTAGCATGTGACTCTCAGCTCAAAAGCCTTAGCCTGAGCTAGTGGAGAGTAGCAGTAGCAGTAGCTCCCAGCTCCATAGCCTCAGCCTCATCTAGCCTACTCTCATGTATGGAGAAAGAAAGTAGCAGTAGCAGTAGCTCCTCTTGTCTACTAGAGGCTTCACCCTAGTCCCTTACCCTGAGTGAAAAAGGGCTCTCCTGATTCCTCTGTTGTCATGGCGTTGGGAGTTGGGAGTTGGCAGGCGCTGGGTGAGGGGCATTATGGGATGTGGAGGACTTTCTGCTGCCATGATGAATGGAGTCTAATGAACTCCCTCTCCTCAGCGTGGAGAGAGAGACAGACACAAATGGATACTTATTCAGAACTCATTAAGCCACGGCACTGTTTGAAAACGTCAACAGAGGTTACAAGAACTATGTATGCGTGTGTGACCTCCTCTGCCACCATGCAGCACGGAGAGCCCAGCTATGCTGTGTAACAATCCCAAACTCAGTTCAGGAAGGGCTTTAGTAATTGGATTAGAGTTGGCTGGGCGGGTTTATTTTAGATTATACTGATCGTAATCCAAAGCATTTGCTTGGCCAACATGGTTAAAAGCATCAACTAACTGTGCTGTATTACATGAAAACATGATGTTTGTTTTCAACCACATTCTCCTAGGTGTTCAACCACATTCTCCTAGGTGTTCGACCACATTCTCCTAGGTGTTCGACCACATTCTCCTAGGTGTTCGACCACATTCTCCTAGGTGTTCAACCACATTCTCCTAGGTTTTCAACCACATTCTCCTAGGTGCGGCAGGGTAGCCTTGTGGTTAGAGCGTTGGACTAGTAACCGGAAGGTTGCAAGTTCAAATCCCCGAGCTGACAAGGTCTGCCCCTGAACAGGCAGTTAACCCACTGTTCCTAGGCCGTCCTTGAAAATAAGAATTTGTTCTTAACTGACTTGCCTAGTTAAATAAAGGTAAACAACTCCTAGGTGTTCAACCACATTCTCCTAGAGAGACTACGGAAGGCGGTTGATGGGAAAACCAGGCTGGTTTCAGGAACAGAAGACCTTGCCTAGACCAAATTGCCACCCTTTATGAGGATTATTCCATTGACTGGAACTCTCCTGTCTGCGTCAATTTCATTGGCGTTTGATAGTATAGATTGAGAGATGATGTGGGGACTTGTGGCACGTTATGGAATCCCACCCAAATTCATCAATATAATCAAGCACACCTACCAAGGAATGCAGTGCCAAGTCCTCCACAATGGAAGTCCACCGGAGAAGTTTGAAGTCCTTACCGGGATGCGGCAGGGCTGCTTTCTCTCACCCTTTCTCATCGCCTGGATCATGCAACAAACACCCAACAATAATTAAAGCCTGACAGAACAGCTGGAAGACTTTTCTGATGATTTGGCACTATTAGCCCACACTCACCAGCAGATGCAGGACCAATTCCATACGCTGGAAACGACAGCAGCTACACTCAGACTCAATATCAACCCCCCCGAAAACCCAAATCTTGAGGATCAACCCTAAAATCAACACACCAATAACCATGGAAACAACCACCTAGAGGCGGTAACCAGGCTCACTAACCTAGCAAGTGTGTTAACTGTGGATGGAAGGATGGATGAAGAGGTCAAAGCAAGGGTGTCAATGGTGTATTAGAGCAGAGTATAATGAACAGGCGCACTCTTATTATAGTTCCTAAAACGAGAGCACTACATAAATCAAACGCACTCAAAAAACGAAACATAACAGTAAAGAGCGTAAACTAACACCACCTAACATGAAACAATTACACACAAAACATGATGGGAACCAGAGGGTTAAATACAAGTAGATTGATTGTGGAAATGAAAACCAGGTGTGTATGGAAACAAGACAAAACAAATGGATAGATGAAAAATGGAGCGGCGATGGCTAGAAAGCCGGTGACATCGATCGCCGAACGCCGCCCGAACAAGGAGGAGGAGCTTCGGCGGAAGTCGTGACAAAGAGCAACATGTAGCCCTGAAGACGATCTGGAAAACCAAAACTTAAGATGTTAAACACAGATGTAAAAATGAATCCTTCTGTGCGGATGTGAAACATGGAGAACCACTATTAAAAAACTGAACAAACTACAGACATTCCGAAACTACTGCCTCAGACGCCTTCTGGGAGTCCTCTGGCCAGATACCATCAGTAACATCAAGTTGTGGGAAACTGCTAAACAAGAACCAACAGAAGATCAACTCAAGAAGGGGAAATGGAGCTGGATAGGTCACACACTCAGAAGAAACAACAATTCAATCACAATACAGGCCCCAACATGGAACCCACAAGGCTAGAACACAATGCCACAGTTCATTCTGCTGTGAATTAACCATCCTCTCTAGACATCCAGGTGTAAAAAACACATCAACCCCAGGTGGCAACCAAGCTTTAGGCAGCGTGACCTTTCATTTTTGTTTACGAGAGCCTGTTGCTAGGGGGAGGTGTGTTAGGAGCAGAATCTGTAGGGAACCGTCACATGTGGCCCTGGGACACATAACAGCATAACATACCCTAAGCCCTTACAGAAACGGTGTCAAAACAACACACACACACACACATTTGTTTAACTATCCTTGTGGGGACCAAACAACTGATTCCCATTCAAAATCCTATTTTCCTTAACTCCTAACCTTTAACCTAACCCTGACCGTAAACCTAACTCCTAACCCTAACCTTTAATCTAACCTTAACCCTGACCTTAAAACTAACCTCTAACCCTAACCTTTAACCTAACCATAACCCTGACCCTAAACCTAACCCCTAACCCTAATTGTAACCCTAAACCTAACCCCTAACCCTAAACCTAACCCCTAACCCTAAACCTAACCCCTAAGCCTAAAATAGCATTTTTCCTTGTGGTGACTTGTGGTCTGAATTTAAAACAAAAACATGCACTCACACACACATAGAGGTAAGGGGAAGAGTGGAAAGTAGCACCACATAACTGGATCAGTAATGTACACAAATTGACCTAAATTGTGTTCCCTACTCGGCACATTGAGAGAGAGAGAGAGAGAGATAGAGAGAGAGAGCACAGCTGCTTCCAATCCAACTGGAGGAGGGAAAGAGAAGAGAGGGATCTATTTCAATAGGAATACTTGATGTCTTGGCATGTAGAATGTTCCTATGATTTGTAATAGTGTAGGGATACTATTGTGTTCTCTCAACAACAACAAAACAGTTAACCTCTTCTGAAGAGCACTAAACGACAGATGCTATCATGTTGAACAGAACAGCCTTTATCCTGTATACAGTAAGTTACTGTGAGATGACTTTTACACTCATGAGACAATGAGGTTTGAGAACAGTAAAGGAATTACTGCAGTCCGTTGTAAGTGTATATGTGTGTTGTCTGTGTAGCTACAGCATATGTGTGTGTGTGTGTTTGTTTGTGTGTGTGTGTGTGTTTGTTTGTGTGTGTGTGTGTAGACTTCTATAGGTCTGTGGTCAGTGCCAGATGTCTGTGTGTAGCCCAGTGTGTCAGGCTGTGCGCGGGTCATGCACAGCCTCATAATAGGCCTCTATACTGGGGAGAGTAGGGCTGTGGAGGGTCTGGGAAGAGCTGTGGAGGGCTGGGGAATGTAGCTGCAGTGTGTGGGGTCAGGAGAGAGGGGATCCAAACATCTGTCTCACAGCCTGGCCCTGCCTCACTGCAGCACCGCGCTACAGCCTTGACACACTGCCCGCTAATATACTAGCTGGCAGAACACACACACACACACACACCATACACACACACACACACACACACACACACCACACACCACACACCACACACGCACACACACACACACACACACACACACACATACACACACACACACACACACACACTCACACACACTGCTGGCAGCTTCATGTACACTGCTTTTTCTGTGTCTGGTCTGCTGGCAGTATCAGATAATGATATGTCATGGTCTGTATTAAAATATCCCATCTAATGAGAGGATGCAGGTATCAAAGGCACTTCTACAGTATGTGGGAAGAGAGGGATTGGAGTGTTCAGAAATAAGCATTTACTGGTGTGGGCCTGTTAGATGTAGTTTAGGAAGAGTTTAGGAAGAGGTAAATGAATGTCATGCCACATTCATCCCCTTTCCCCCTCCTCCACTGCCATTCTGTTGATATCAGTCAGTTCCTCAGGAGCCTGTCACCTGTTTATTAGCTCCCGATGCTCCCCCCTGGCCCCCTACAACTCAATGATAGAGAGAGCTCCATGCAGGAGGGAGATTACAGAGCACAGGAACAATGCCAGGGTGTTATTTTGGGCTAAGGTCACAGGGAGAGAGACGGGGAGACAGGAGATTGTTGGAGGTAATAAAAGGTGGAAGCGGAGAGAGAGAGAGAGAGAGAGAGAGAGAGAGGGACAGAGAGAGAGAGAGAGAGGGACAGAGAGAGAGAGAGAGAGGGACAGAGAGAGAGAGAGAGAGAGAGAGAGAGAGAGAGAGAGAGAGGGACAGAGAGAGAGAGAGGGACAGAGAGAGAGAGAGAGAGAGAGAGAGAGAGGGGGGGGGGGAGAGAGAGAGAGAGACAGAGAAAGAGAGAGAGGGAGAGAGGGAGAGAGAGAGATAGATAGGGAAAGAGAGACTGATAAATCAGACAGGCATCAGGGAGGAACGCCTCAGAGCACACATCGTGTGACTCACAGGACCCATCCGAAACGACACTGTTAGCACGCAAACCAGACAGGGAGGAGAAAAACTCCCAAATCAGTTGTAAACACACACATTCACACACCTGCTATCACCTGCATGCCCACATGATTTCATGCAGTCACAGAGAAACATGTCCTACTGTACGGGTCTATGAATATTTAGTGTACTGTGTGGATGTCTTGCCTCTCATGAGTCTTCAGCTTTGGCACTATTAGGAAAGCAGTTGTAATCCACAGCCATTTGGGATGAGTGTGTACTGCACTGTGATGTATTCAGCTGCATTTACCCACACTGTTTTCATCGCCCCCCCCCCAACCACCCAGCATGGCTGTAACAGACACTGCGTGCAGGTGAACTGACAGGCCCGTGGTGACAGACAGACACATTAGTGCTAGTGGGGGATGGGTGTGTTTGCTATAGAAGAGCCCTGGGTGATTTGTGGCTCAGTTTATAATGTCACTGTGTCTCTGCCTCTCTCTTTCTCCTAGCTGGAAATAGCAGGGCTCAACAGCATCACAATCCCTCCTCGCTTACATTTGACCGAGTGCCATTAAGAGCCAATTAGAAAGCCACAAAGGGCAAGCAGCGTTACCATGCTGTATCCAATGCAACAAATCAAAACAGGAACTTGGCAGCTGGTCAGAAATGTGCTGCTTCCAATGTCTGTGTATTCTGGTTCTCTAAGCATTTTGTGTATACAGCTTTGGAAGTAACATTTCATCTCCTTTTGCTACACACACACACACACACACACACACACACACACACACACACACACACACACACACACACACACACACACACACACACACACACACACACACACACTTTGTGTTGTCAGAGCCTGGTCTCTGTGGAGCCTCCACTATATAAGGTCCCTCTTTCCTCATGGCAGACACATGAACCCTTAAGAACCTGTGCAGTACAGCTCTTGGACATTCTCTTTTGTCAAGTCGTGCTGTCTCTATTGATTGACCCATAGAGTTTCAGTGGACTGGTAGACAGATGGATAGATAGGCAGATACGGAAGGAGGGAAGGGGAGATAGAGATGGAGTGAGAGAGGAAGGAGGTGGTCTGTCTGCTCTGTAGGATCAATCAGATGGTGTAGAGATAAGGCTGTGGAATAAAGCTGTGTACCAAGGTCTGGGCAGTCCGGGCTTGAAGGGACAAGGTGGTCTGAACAGACCAGGATATGACCCACACACTCACCAGCTAGAACCAGTATACAGTACTGTCCTCCTGTAATCAAATATGTAACAGCAGTCCTTCATTTATTTTTAGGGGCGGCAGGTAGCCTAGTGGTTAGAGTGTGGGGCCAGTAACCGGAAGCTGACAAGGTTCAAATCTGTCCTTCTGCCCCTGAACAAGGCAGTTAACCCACTGTTCCCCGGTAGGCCGTCATTGTAAATAAGAATTTGTTCTTAACTGACTTGCCTAGTTAAATACATTTTACATTTATGAAGCACCACCATAATTGCTGCAATGCCAGTTGTATTATATCTTCATGTCTTGAATTGTCTTTTATCAATGCACTTTCATAATAGTAGGACTTTTTTCCTTGACTTGTTCAAATCCATCGTCTTGGCATTGCATTATTAAGAACATGCCTTCTACCAACTCTCTAAGTGAGTGGGATCGTTTTCCATTTAAAAGTCATTATCCCAACTCTGAGTGGGATCGTTTTCCATTTAAAAGTCATTCTACCAACTCTCTAAGTGAGTGGGATCATTTTCCATTTAAAAGTCATTCTACCAACTCTGAGTGGGAACCTTTTCCATTTAAAAGTCATTCTGCCAACTCTGAGTGGGATTGTTTTCCATTTAAAAGTCATTCTACCAACTCTCTGAGTGAGTGGGATCGTTTTCCATTTAAAAGTTATTCTACCAACTCTGAGTGGGATCGTTTTCCATTTAAAAGTCATTCTGCCAACTCTGAGTGGGATCGTTTTCCATTTAAAAGTAATTCTACCAACTCTCTAAGTGAGTGGGATCGTTTTCCATTTAAAAGTCATTCTACCAACTCTGAGTGGGATCATTTTCCATTTAAAAGTAATTCTGCCAACTCTGAGTGGGATCGTTTTCCATTTAAAAGTCATTCTGCCAACTCTGAGTGGGATCGTTTTCCATTTAAAAGTCATTCTGCCAACTCTGAGTGGGATCGTTTTCCATTTAAAAGTCATTCTACCAACTCTCTAAGTGAGTGGGATCGTTTTCCATTTAAAAGTCATTCCACCAACTCTGAGTGGGATCGTTTTCCATTTAAAAGTCATTCTACCAACTCTGAGTGGGAACCTTTTCCATTTAAAAGTCATTCTACCAACTCTGAGTGGGATCGTTTTCCATTTAAAAGTCATTCGACCAACTCTGAGTGGGATCGTTTTCCATTTAAAAGTAATTCTGCCAACTCTGAGTGGGATCGTTTTCCATTTAAAAGTCATTCTGCCAACTCTGAGTGGGATCGTTTTCCATTTAAAAGTCATTCTACCAACTCTCTGAGTGAGTGGGATCGTTTTCCATTTAAAAGTCATTCTACCAACTCTCTGAGTGAGTGGGATCATTTTCCATTTAAAAGCAATTCTACCAACTCTGAGTGAGTGGGATTGTTTTCCATTTAAAAGTCATTCTACCAACTCTCTAAGTGAGTGGGATCGTTTTCCATTTAAAAGTCATTCTGCCAACTCTGAGTGGGATCGTTTTCCATTTAAAAGTCATTCTGCCAACTCTGAGTGGGATCGTTTTCCATTTAAAATTAATTCCACCAACTCTGAGTGGGATCGTTTTCCATTTAAAAGTCATTCTACCAACTCTGAGTGGGATCGTTTTCCATTTAAAAGTCATTCCACCAACTCTCTAAGTGAGTGGGATCGCTTTCCATTTAAAAGTCATTCTACCAACTCTGAGTGGGATCGTTTTCCATTTAAAAGTCATTCTACCAACTCTGAGTGGGATCGTTTTCCATTTAAAAGTCATTCTGCCAACTCTGAGTGGGATCATTTTCCATTTAAACGTTTTCTGCCAACTCTCTGAGTGAGTGGGATCATTTTCCATTTAAAAGTCATTCTACCAACTCTCTGAGTGAGTGGGATCGTTTTCCATTTAAAAGTCATTCTACCAACTCTCTAAGTGAGTGGGATCGTTTTCCATTTAAAAGTCATTCTACCAACTCTCTAAGTGAGTGGGATCGTTTTCCATGTAAAAGTCATTCTACCAACTCTCTAAGTGAGTGGGATCGTTTTCCATTTAAAAGTCATTCGACCAACTCTGAGTGGGATCGTTTTCCATTTAAAAGTAATTCTACCAACTCTGAGTGAGTGGGATCATTTTCCATTTAAAAGTCATTTTACCAACTCTGAGTGGGATCGTTTTCCATTTTATACGTCATTTTACCAACTCTGAGTGGGATCGCTTTCCATTTAAAAGTAATTCTACCAACTCTGAGTGGGATCGCTTTACATTTAAAAGTAATTCTACCAACTCTCTAAGTGAGTGGGATCGTTTTCCATTTAAAAGTCATTCTGCCAACTCTGAGTGGGATCGTTTTCCATTTAAAAGTAATTCTACCAACTCTTAGTGGGAACCTTTTCCATTTAAAAGTAATTCTGCCAACTCTGAGTGGGATCGTTTTCCATTTAAAAGTCATTCTGCCAACTCTGAGTGGGATCGTTTTCCATTTAAAAGTCATTCCACCAACTCTCTAAGTGAGTGGGATCGTTTTCCATTTAAAAGTCATTCTACCAACTCTCTGAGTGAGTGGGATCGTTTTCCATTTAAAAGTCATTCGACCAACTCTGAGTGGGATCGTTTTCCATTTAAAAGTCATTCTGCCAACTCTGAGTGGGATCGTTTTCCATTTAAAAGTCATTCTGCCAACTCTGAGTGGGATCGTTTTCCATTTAAAAGTCATTCCACCAACTCTCTAAGTGAGTGGGATCGTTTTCCATTTAAAAGTCATTCTGCCAACTCTGAGTGGGATCGTTTTCCATTTAAAAGTAATTCTGCCAACTCTGAGTGGGATCGTTTTCCATTTAAAATTAATTCCACCAACTCTGAGTGGGATCGTTTTCCATTTAAAAGTCATTCCACCAACTCTGAGTGGGATCGTTTTCCATTTAAAAGTCATTCTACCAACTCTGAGTGGGATCGTTTTCCATTTAAAAGTCATTCCACCAACTCTCTAAGTGAGTGGGATCGCTTTCCATTTAAAAGTCATTCTACCAACTCTGAGTGGGATCGTTTTCCATTTAAAAGTCATTCTACCAACTCTGAGTGGGATCGTTTTCCATTTAAAAGTCATTCTGCCAACTCTGAGTGGGATCATTTTCCATTTAAACGTTTTCTGCCAACTCTCTGAGTGAGTGGGATCATTTTCCATTTAAAAGTCATTCTACCAACTCTCTGAGTGAGTGGGATCGTTTTCCATTTAAAAGTCATTCTACCAACTCTCTAAGTGAGTGGGATCGTTTTCCATTTAAAAGTCATTCTACCAACTCTCTAAGTGAGTGGGATCGCTTTCCATTTAAAAGTCATTCTACCAACTCTGAGTGGGATCGTTTTCCATTTAAAAGTCATTCTACCAACTCTGAGTGGGATCGTTTTCCATTTAAAAGTCATTCTGCCAACTCTGAGTGGGATCATTTTCCATTTAAACGTTTTCTGCCAACTCTCTGAGTGAGTGGGATCATTTTCCATTTAAAAGTCATTCTACCAACTCTCTGAGTGAGTGGGATCGTTTTCCATTTAAAAGTCATTCTACCAACTCTCTAAGTGAGTGGGATCGTTTTCCATTTAAAAGTCATTCTACCAACTCTCTAAGTGAGTGGGATCGTTTTCCATTTAAAAGTCATTCTACCAACTCTCTAAGTGAGTGGGATCGTTTTCCATTTAAAAGTCATTCGACCAACTCTGAGTGGGATCGTTTTCCATTTAAAAGTCATTCTACCAACTCTCTAAGTGAGTGGGATCGTTTTCCATTTAAAAGTCATTCTGCCAACTCTGAGTGGGATCGTTTTCCATTTAAAAGTCATTCTACCAACTCTCTAACTGAGTGGGATCGTTTTCCATTTAAAAGTCATTCTACCAACTCTGAGTGGGATCTTTTCCATTTAAAAGTCATTCTACCAACTCTGAGTGGGATCGTTTTCCATTTTATAAGTCATTTTACCAACTCTGAGTGGGATCGCTTTCCATTTAAAAGTCATTCTGCCAACTCTGAGTGGGATCGTTTTCCATTTAAAAGTCATTCTACCAACTCTCTAAGTGAGTGGGATCGTTTTCCATTTAAAAGTCATTCTACCAACTCTGAGTGGGATCGTTTTCCATTTAAAAGTCATTCTGCCAACTCTGAGTGGGAACCTTTTCCATTTAAAAGTCATTCTGCCAACTCTGAGTGGGATCGTTTTCCATTTAAGTCATTCTACCAACTCTGAGTGGGATCGTTTTCCATTTAAAAGTCATTCTACCAACTCTGAGTGGGATCGTTTTCCATTTAAAAGTCATTCCACCAACTCTCTAAGTGAGTGGGATCGCTTTCCATTTAAAAGTCATTCTACCAACTCTGAGTGGGATCGTTTTCCATTTAAAAGTCATTCTACCAACTCTGAGTGGGATCGTTTTCCATTTAAAAGTCATTCTGCCAACTCTGAGTGGGATCATTTTCCATTTAAACGTTTTCTGCCAACTCTCTGAGTGAGTGGGATCGTTTTCCATTTAAAAGTCATTCTACCAACTCTGAGTGGGATCGTTTTCCATATAAAAGTTATTCTGCCAACTCTGAGTGGGATCATTTTCCATTTAAACGTTTTCTGCCAACTCTCTGAGTGAGTGGGATCATTTTCCATTTAAAAGTCATTCTACCAACTCTCTGAGTGAGTGGGATCGTTTTCCATTTAAAAGTCATTCTACCAACTCTCTAAGTGAGTGGGATCGTTTTCCATTTAAAAGTCATTCTACCAACTCTCTAAGTGAGTGGGATCGTTTTCCATTTAAAAGTCATTCTACCAACTCTCTAAGTGAGTGGGATCGTTTTCCATTTAAAAGTCATTCGACCAACTCTGAGTGGGATCGTTTTCCATTTAAAAGTCATTCTACTAACTCTCTAAGTGAGTGGGATCGTTTTCCATTTAAAAGTCATTCTGCCAACTCTGAGTGGGATCGTTTTCCATTTAAAAGTCATTCTACCAACTCTCTAACTGAGTGGGATCGTTTTCCATTTAAAAGTCATTCTACCAACTCTGAGTGGGATCTTTTCCATTTAAAAGTCATTCTACCAACTCTGAGTGGGATCGTTTTCCATTTTATAAGTCATTTTACCAACTCTGAGTGGGATCGCTTTCCATTTAAAAGTCATTCTGCCAACTCTGAGTGGGATCGTTTTCCATTTAAAAGTCATTCTACCAACTCTCTAAGTGAGTGGGATCGTTTTCCATTTTATATGTCATTTTACCAACTCTCTAAGTGAGTGGGATCGTTTTCCATTTAAAAGTCATTCTACCAACTCTGAGTGGGATCGTTTTCCATTTAAAAGTCATTCTGCCAACTCTGAGTGGGAACCTTTTCCATTTAAAAGTCATTCTGCCAACTCTGAGTGGGATCGTTTTCCATTTAAGTCATTCTACCAACTCTGAGTGGGATCGTTTTCCATTTAAAAGTAATTCCACCAACTCTGAGTGGGATCGTTTTCCATTTAAAAGTCATTCCACCAACTCTGAGTGGGATCGTTTTCCATTTAAAAGTCATTCTACCAACTCTGAGTGGGATCGTTTTCCATTTAAAAGTCATTCCACCAACTCTCTAAGTGAGTGGGATCGCTTTCCATTTAAAAGTCATTCTACCAACTCTGAGTGGGATCGTTTTCCATTTAAAAGTCATTCTACCAACTCTGAGTGGGATCGTTTTCCATTTAAAAGTCATTCTGCCAACTCTGAGTGGGATCATTTTCCATTTAAACGTTTTCTGCCAACTCTCTGAGTGAGTGGGATCGTTTTCCATTTAAAAGTCATTCTACCAACTCTGAGTGGGATCGTTTTCCATATAAAAGTTATTCTGCCAACTCTGAGTGGGATCATTTTCCATTTAAACGTTTTCTGCCAACTCTCTGAGTGAGTGGGATCGTTTTCCATTTAAAAGTCATTCTACCAACTCTGAGTGGGATCGTTTTCCATATAAAAGTTATTCTGCCAACTCTGAGTGGGATCATTTTCCATTTAAACGTTTTCTGCCAACTCTCTGAGTGAGTGGGATCATTTTCCATTTAAAAGTCATTCTACCAACTCTCTGAGTGAGTGGGATCGTTTTCCATTTAAAAGTCATTCTACCAACTCTCTAAGTGAGTGGGATCGTTTTCCATTTAAAAGTCATTCTACCAACTCTCTAAGTGAGTGGGATCGTTTTCCATTTAAAAGTCATTCTACCAACTCTCTAAGTGAGTGGGATCGTTTTCCATTTAAAAGTCATTCGACCAACTCTGAGTGGGATCGTTTTCCATTTAAAAGTCATTCTACTAACTCTCTAAGTGAGTGGGATCGTTTTCCATTTAAAAGTCATTCTGCCAACTCTGAGTGGGATCGTTTTCCATTTAAAAGTCATTCTACCAACTCTCTAACTGAGTGGGATCGTTTTCCATTTAAAAGTCATTCTACCAACTCTGAGTGGGATCTTTTCCATTTAAAAGTCATTCTACCAACTCTGAGTGGGATCGTTTTCCATTTTATAAGTCATTTTACCCAACTCTGAGTGGGATCGCTTTCCATTTAAAAGTCATTCTGCCAACTCTGAGTGGGATCGTTTTCCATTTAAAAGTCATTCTACCAACTCTCTAAGTGAGTGGGATCGTTTTCCATTTTATATGTCATTTTACCAACTCTCTAAGTGAGTGGGATCGTTTTCCATTTAAAAGTCATTCTACCAACTCTGAGTGGGATCGTTTTCCATTTAAAAGTCATTCTGCCAACTCTGAGTGGGAACCTTTTCCATTTAAAAGTCATTCTGCCAACTCTGAGTGGGATCGTTTTCCATTTAAGTCATTCTACCAACTCTGAGTGGGATCGTTTTCCATTTAAAAGTAATTCCACCAACTCTGAGTGGGATCGTTTTCCATTTAAAAGTCATTCGACCAACTCTGAGTGGGATCGTTTTCCATTTAAAAGTCATTCTACCAACTCTCTAAGTGAGTGGGATCGTTTTCCATTTAAAAGTCATTCTGCCAACTCTGAGTGGGATCGTTTTCCATTTAAAAGTCATTCTACCAACTCTCTAACTGAGTGGGATCGTTTTCCATTTAAAAGTCATTCTACCAACTCTGAGTGGGATCTTTTCCATTTAAAAGTCATTCTACCAACTCTGAGTGGGATCGTTTTCCATTTTATAAGTCATTTTACCAACTCTGAGTGGGATCGCTTTCCATTTAAAAGTCATTCTGCCAACTCTGAGTGGGATCGTTTTCCATTTAAAAGTCATTCTACCAACTCTCTAAGTGAGTGGGATCGTTTTCCATTTAAAAGTCATTCTACCAACTCTGAGTGGGATCGTTTTCCATTTAAAAGTCATTCTGCCAACTCTGAGTGGGAACCTTTTCCATTTAAAAGTCATTCTGCCAACTCTGAGTGGGATCGTTTTCCATTTAAGTCATTCTACCAACTCTGAGTGGGATCGTTTTCCATTTAAAAGTCATTCTACCAACTCTGAGTGGGATCGTTTTCCATTTAAAAGTCATTCCACCAACTCTCTAAGTGAGTGGGATCGCTTTCCATTTAAAAGTCATTCTACCAACTCTGAGTGGGATCGTTTTCCATTTAAAAGTCATTCTACCAACTCTGAGTGGGATCGTTTTCCATTTAAAAGTCATTCTGCCAACTCTGAGTGGGATCATTTTCCATTTAAACGTTTTCTGCCAACTCTCTGAGTGAGTGGGATCGTTTTCCATTTAAAAGTCATTCTACCAACTCTGAGTGGGATCGTTTTCCATATAAAAGTTATTCTGCCAACTCTGAGTGGGATCATTTTCCATTTAAACGTTTTCTGCCAACTCTCTGAGTGAGTGGGATCATTTTCCACTTAAAAGTCATTCTACCAACTCTCTGAGTGAGTGGGATCGTTTTCCATTTAAAAGTCATTCTACCAACTCTCTAAGTGAGTGGGATCGTTTTCCATTTAAAAGTCATTCTACCAACTCTCTAAGTGAGTGGGATCGTTTTCCATTTAAAAGTCATTCTACCAACTCTCTAAGTGAGTGGGATCGTTTTCCATTTAAAAGTCATTCGACCAACTCTGAGTGGGATCGTTTTCCATTTAAAAGTCATTCTACTAACTCTCTAAGTGAGTGGGATCGTTTTCCATTTAAAAGTCATTCTGCCAACTCTGAGTGGGATCGTTTTCCATTTAAAAGTCATTCTACCAACTCTCTAACTGAGTGGGATCGTTTTCCATTTAAAAGTCATTCTACCAACTCTCTAAGTGAGTGGGATCGTTTTCCATTTTATATGTCATTTTACCAACTCTCTAAGTGAGTGGGATCGTTTTCCATTTAAGTCATTCTACCAACTCTGAGTGGGATCGTTTTCCATTTAAAAGTAATTCCACCAACTCTGAGTGGGATCGTTTTCCATTTAAAAGTCATTCGACCAACTCTGAGTGGGATCGTTTTCCATTTAAAAGTCATTCTACCAACTCTCTAAGTGAGTGGGATCGTTTTCCATTTAAAAGTCATTCTGCCAACTCTGAGTGGGATCGTTTTCCATTTAAAAGTCATTCTACCAACTCTCTAACTGAGTGGGATCGTTTTCCATTTAAAAGTCATTCTACCAACTCTGAGTGGGATCTTTTCCATTTAAAAGTCATTCTACCAACTCTGAGTGGGATCGTTTTCCATTTTATAAGTCATTTTACCAACTCTGAGTGGGATCGCTTTCCATTTAAAAGTCATTCTGCCAACTCTGAGTGGGATCGTTTTCCATTTAAAAGTCATTCTACCAACTCTCTAAGTGAGTGGGATCGTTTTCCATTTAAAAGTCATTCTACCAACTCTGAGTGGGATCGTTTTCCATTTAAAAGTCATTCTGCCAACTCTGAGTGGGAACCTTTTCCATTTAAAAGTCATTCTGCCAACTCTGAGTGGGATCGTTTTCCATTTAAGTCATTCTACCAACTCTGAGTGGGATCGTTTTCCATTTAAAAGTCATTCTACCAACTCTGAGTGGGATCGTTTTCCATTTAAAAGTCATTCCACCAACTCTCTAAGTGAGTGGGATCGCTTTCCATTTAAAAGTCATTCTACCAACTCTGAGTGGGATCGTTTTCCATTTAAAAGTCATTCTACCAACTCTGAGTGGGATCGTTTTCCATTTAAAAGTCATTCTGCCAACTCTGAGTGGGATCATTTTCCATTTAAACGTTTTCTGCCAACTCTCTGAGTGAGTGGGATCGTTTTCCATTTAAAAGTCATTCTACCAACTCTGAGTGGGATCGTTTTCCATATAAAAGTTATTCTGCCAACTCTGAGTGGGATCATTTTCCATTTAAACGTTTTCTGCCAACTCTCTGAGTGAGTGGGATCATTTTCCACTTAAAAGTCATTCTACCAACTCTCTGAGTGAGTGGGATCGTTTTCCATTTAAAAGTCATTCTACCAACTCTCTAAGTGAGTGGGATCGTTTTCCATTTAAAAGTCATTCTACCAACTCTCTAAGTGAGTGGGATCGTTTTCCATTTAAAAGTCATTCTACCAACTCTCTAAGTGAGTGGGATCGTTTTCCATTTAAAAGTCATTCGACCAACTCTGAGTGGGATCGTTTTCCATTTAAAAGTCATTCTACTAACTCTCTAAGTGAGTGGGATCGTTTTCCATTTAAAAGTCATTCTGCCAACTCTGAGTGGGATCGTTTTCCATTTAAAAGTCATTCTACCAACTCTCTAACTGAGTGGGATCGTTTTCCATTTAAAAGTCATTCTACCAACTCTGAGTGGGATCTTTTCCATTTAAAAGTCATTCTACCAACTCTGAGTGGGATCGTTTTCCATTTTATAAGTCATTTTACCAACTCTGAGTGGGATCGCTTTCCATTTAAAAGTCATTCTGCCAACTCTGAGTGGGATCGTTTTCCATTTAAAAGTCATTCTACCAACTCTCTAAGTGAGTGGGATCGTTTTCCATTTTATATGTCATTTTACCAACTCTCTAAGTGAGTGGGATCGTTTTCCATTTAAAAGTCATTCTACCAACTCTGAGTGGGATCGTTTTCCATTTAAAAGTCATTCTGCCAACTCTGAGTGGGAACCTTTTCCATTTAAAAGTCATTCTGCCAACTCTGAGTGGGATCGTTTTCCATTTAAGTCATTCTACCAACTCTGAGTGGGATCGTTTTCCATTTAAAAGTAATTCCACCAACTCTGAGTGGGATCGTTTTCCATTTAAAAGTCATTCCACCAACTCTGAGTGGGATCGTTTTCCATTTAAAAGTCATTCTACCAACTCTGAGTGGGATCGTTTTCCATTTAAAAGTCATTCCACCAACTCTCTAAGTGAGTGGGATCGCTTTCCATTTAAAAGTCATTCTACCAACTCTGAGTGGGATCGTTTTCCATTTAAAAGTCATTCTACCAACTCTGAGTGGGATCGTTTTCCATTTAAAAGTCATTCTGCCAACTCTGAGTGGGATCATTTTCCATTTAAACGTTTTCTGCCAACTCTCTGAGTGAGTGGGATCGTTTTCCATTTAAAAGTCATTCTACCAACTCTGAGTGGGATCGTTTTCCATATAAAAGTTATTCTGCCAACTCTGAGTGGGATCATTTTCCATTTAAACGTTTTCTGCCAACTCTCTGAGTGAGTGGGATCGTTTTCCATTTAAAAGTCATTCTACCAACTCTGAGTGGGATCGTTTTCCATATAAAAGTTATTCTGCCAACTCTGAGTGGGATCATTTTCCATTTAAACGTTTTCTGCCAACTCTCTGAGTGAGTGGGATCATTTTCCATTTAAAAGTCATTCTACCAACTCTCTGAGTGAGTGGGATCGTTTTCCATTTAAAAGTCATTCTACCAACTCTCTAAGTGAGTGGGATCGTTTTCCATTTAAAAGTCATTCGACCAACTCTGAGTGGGATCGTTTTCCATTTAAAAGTCATTCTACTAACTCTCTAAGTGAGTGGGATCGTTTTCCATTTAAAAGTCATTCTACCAACTCTGAGTGGGATCGTTTTCCATTTAAAAGTCATTCTGCCAACTCTGAGTGGGAACCTTTTCCATTTAAAAGTCATTCTGCCAACTCTGAGTGGGATCGTTTTCCATTTAAGTCATTCTACCAACTCTGAGTGGGATCGTTTTCCATTTAAAAGTAATTCCACCAACTCTGAGTGGGATCGTTTTCCATTTAAAAGTCATTCCACCAACTCTGAGTGGGATCGTTTTCCATTTAAAAGTCATTCTACCAACTCTGAGTGGGATCGTTTTCCATTTAAAAGTCATTCCACCAACTCTCTAAGTGAGTGGGATCGCTTTCCATTTAAAAGTCATTCTACCAACTCTGAGTGGGATCGTTTTCCATTTAAAAGTCATTCTACCAACTCTGAGTGGGATCGTTTTCCATTTAAAAGTCATTCTGCCAACTCTGAGTGGGATCATTTTCCATTTAAACGTTTTCTGCCAACTCTCTGAGTGAGTGGGATCGTTTTCCATTTAAAAGTCATTCTACCAACTCTGAGTGGGATCGTTTTCCATATAAAAGTTATTCTGCCAACTCTGAGTGGGATCATTTTCCATTTAAACGTTTTCTGCCAACTCTCTGAGTGAGTGGGATCGTTTTCCATTTAAAAGTCATTCTACCAACTCTGAGTGGGATCGTTTTCCATATAAAAGTTATTCTGCCAACTCTGAGTGGGATCATTTTCCATTTAAACGTTTTCTGCCAACTCTCTGAGTGAGTGGGATCATTTTCCATTTAAAAGTCATTCTACCAACTCTCTGAGTGAGTGGGATCGTTTTCCATTTAAAAGTCATTCTACCAACTCTCTAAGTGAGTGGGATCGTTTTCCATTTAAAAGTCATTCGACCAACTCTGAGTGGGATCGTTTTCCATTTAAAAGTCATTCTACTAACTCTCTAAGTGAGTGGGATCGTTTTCCATTTAAAAGTCATTCTGCCAACTCTGAGTGGGATCGTTTTCCATTTAAAAGTCATTCTACCAACTCTCTAACTGAGTGGGATCGTTTTCCATTTAAAAGTCATTCTACCAACTCTGAGTGGGATCTTTTCCATTTAAAAGTCATTCTACCAACTCTGAGTGGGATCGTTTTCCATTTTATAAGTCATTTTACCCAACTCTGAGTGGGATCGCTTTCCATTTAAAAGTCATTCTGCCAACTCTGAGTGGGATCGTTTTCCATTTAAAAGTCATTCTACCAACTCTCTAAGTGAGTGGGATCGTTTTCCATTTTATATGTCATTTTACCAACTCTCTAAGTGAGTGGGATCGTTTTCCATTTAAAAGTCATTCTACCAACTCTCTAAGTGAGTGGGATCGTTTTCCATTTAAAAGTCATTCTACCAACTCTCTAAGTGAGTGGGATCGTTTTCCATTTAAAAGTCATTCTACCAACTCTCTAAGTGAGTGGGATCGTTTTCCATTTAAAAGTCATTCGACCAACTCTGAGTGGGATCGTTTTCCATTTAAAAGTCATTCTACTAACTCTCTAAGTGAGTGGGATCGTTTTCCATTTAAAAGTCATTCTGCCAACTCTGAGTGGGATCGTTTTCCATTTAAAAGTCATTCTACCAACTCTCTAACTGAGTGGGATCGTTTTCCATTTAAAAGTCATTCTACCAACTCTCTAAGTGAGTGGGATCGTTTTCCATTTTATATGTCATTTTACCAACTCTCTAAGTGAGTGGGATCGTTTTCCATTTAAAAGTCATTCTACCAACTCTGAGTGGGATCGTTTTCCATTTAAAAGTCATTCTGCCAACTCTGAGTGGGAACCTTTTCCATTTAAAAGTCATTCTGCCAACTCTGAGTGGGATCGTTTTCCATTTAAGTCATTCTACCAACTCTGAGTGGGATCGTTTTCCATTTAAAAGTAATTCCACCAACTCTGAGTGGGATCGTTTTCCATTTAAAAGTCATTCGACCAACTCTGAGTGGGATCGTTTTCCATTTAAAAGTCATTCTACCAACTCTCTAAGTGAGTGGGATCGTTTTCCATTTAAAAGTCATTCTGCCAACTCTGAGTGGGATCGTTTTCCATTTAAAAGTCATTCTACCAACTCTCTAACTGAGTGGGATCGTTTTCCATTTAAAAGTCATTCTACCAACTCTGAGTGGGATCTTTTCCATTTAAAAGTCATTCTACCAACTCTGAGTGGGATCGTTTTCCATTTTATAAGTCATTTTACCAACTCTGAGTGGGATCGCTTTCCATTTAAAAGTCATTCTGCCAACTCTGAGTGGGATCGTTTTCCATTTAAAAGTCATTCTACCAACTCTCTAAGTGAGTGGGATCGTTTTCCATTTAAAAGTCATTCTACCAACTCTGAGTGGGATCGTTTTCCATTTAAAAGTCATTCTGCCAACTCTGAGTGGGAACCTTTTCCATTTAAAAGTCATTCTGCCAACTCTGAGTGGGATCGTTTTCCATTTAAGTCATTCTACCAACTCTGAGTGGGATCGTTTTCCATTTAAAAGTCATTCTACCAACTCTGAGTGGGATCGTTTTCCATTTAAAAGTCATTCCACCAACTCTCTAAGTGAGTGGGATCGCTTTCCATTTAAAAGTCATTCTACCAACTCTGAGTGGGATCGTTTTCCATTTAAAAGTCATTCTACCAACTCTGAGTGGGATCGTTTTCCATTTAAAAGTCATTCTGCCAACTCTGAGTGGGATCATTTTCCATTTAAACGTTTTCTGCCAACTCTCTGAGTGAGTGGGATCGTTTTCCATTTAAAAGTCATTCTACCAACTCTGAGTGGGATCGTTTTCCATATAAAAGTTATTCTGCCAACTCTGAGTGGGATCATTTTCCATTTAAACGTTTTCTGCCAACTCTCTGAGTGAGTGGGATCATTTTCCACTTAAAAGTCATTCTACCAACTCTCTGAGTGAGTGGGATCGTTTTCCATTTAAAAGTCATTCTACCAACTCTCTAAGTGAGTGGGATCGTTTTCCATTTAAAAGTCATTCTACCAACTCTCTAAGTGAGTGGGATCGTTTTCCATTTAAAAGTCATTCTACCAACTCTCTAAGTGAGTGGGATCGTTTTCCATTTAAAAGTCATTCGACCAACTCTGAGTGGGATCGTTTTCCATTTAAAAGTCATTCTACTAACTCTCTAAGTGAGTGGGATCGTTTTCCATTTAAAAGTCATTCTGCCAACTCTGAGTGGGATCGTTTTCCATTTAAAAGTCATTCTACCAACTCTCTAACTGAGTGGGATCGTTTTCCATTTAAAAGTCATTCTACCAACTCTGAGTGGGATCTTTTCCATTTAAAAGTCATTCTACCAACTCTGAGTGGGATCGTTTTCCATTTTATAAGTCATTTTACCAACTCTGAGTGGGATCGCTTTCCATTTAAAAGTCATTCTGCCAACTCTGAGTGGGATCGTTTTCCATTTAAAAGTCATTCTACCAACTCTCTAAGTGAGTGGGATCGTTTTCCATTTTATATGTCATTTGACCAACTCTCTAAGTGAGTGGGATCGTTTTCCATTTAAAAGTCATTCTACCAACTCTGAGTGGGATCGTTTTCCATTTAAAAGTCATTCTGCCAACTCTGAGTGGGAACCTTTTCCATTTAAAAGTCATTCTGCCAACTCTGAGTGGGATCGTTTTCCATTTAAGTCATTCTACCAACTCTGAGTGGGATCGTTTTCCATTTAAAAGTAATTCCACCAACTCTGAGTGGGATCGTTTTCCATTTAAAAGTCATTCCACCAACTCTGAGTGGGATCGTTTTCCATTTAAAAGTCATTCTACCAACTCTGAGTGGGATCGTTTTCCATTTAAAAGTCATTCCACCAACTCTCTAAGTGAGTGGGATCGCTTTCCATTTAAAAGTCATTCTACCAACTCTGAGTGGGATCGTTTTCCATTTAAAAGTCATTCTACCAACTCTGAGTGGGATCGTTTTCCATTTAAAAGTCATTCTGCCAACTCTGAGTGGGATCATTTTCCATTTAAACGTTTTCTGCCAACTCTCTGAGTGAGTGGGATCGTTTTCCATTTAAAAGTCATTCTACCAACTCTGAGTGGGATCGTTTTCCATATAAAAGTTATTCTGCCAACTCTGAGTGGGATCATTTTCCATTTAAACGTTTTCTGCCAACTCTCTGAGTGAGTGGGATCGTTTTCCATTTAAAAGTCATTCTACCAACTCTGAGTGGGATCGTTTTCCATATAAAAGTTATTCTGCCAACTCTGAGTGGGATCATTTTCCATTTAAACGTTTTCTGCCAACTCTCTGAGTGAGTGGGATCATTTTCCATTTAAAAGTCATTCTACCAACTCTCTGAGTGAGTGGGATCGTTTTCCATTTAAAAGTCATTCTACCAACTCTCTAAGTGAGTGGGATCGTTTTCCATTTAAAAGTCATTCGACCAACTCTGAGTGGGATCGTTTTCCATTTAAAAGTCATTCTACTAACTCTCTAAGTGAGTGGGATCGTTTTCCATTTAAAAGTCATTCTGCCAACTCTGAGTGGGATCGTTTTCCATTTAAAAGTCATTCTACCAACTCTCTAACTGAGTGGGATCGTTTTCCATTTAAAAGTCATTCTACCAACTCTGAGTGGGATCTTTTCCATTTAAAAGTCATTCTACCAACTCTGAGTGGGATCGTTTTCCATTTTATAAGTCATTTTACCCAACTCTGAGTGGGATCGCTTTCCATTTAAAAGTCATTCTGCCAACTCTGAGTGGGATCGTTTTCCATTTAAAAGTCATTCTACCAACTCTCTAAGTGAGTGGGATCGTTTTCCATTTTATATGTCATTTTACCAACTCTCTAAGTGAGTGGGATCGTTTTCCATTTAAAAGTCATTCTACCAACTCTGAGTGGGATCGTTTTCCATTTAAAAGTCATTCTGCCAACTCTGAGTGGGAACCTTTTCCATTTAAAAGTCATTCTGCCAACTCTGAGTGGGATCGTTTTCCATTTAAGTCATTCTACCAACTCTGAGTGGGATCGTTTTCCATTTAAAAGTAATTCCACCAACTCTGAGTGGGATCGTTTTCCATTTAAAAGTCATTCCACCAACTCTGAGTGGGATCGTTTTCCATTTAAAAGTCATTCTACCAACTCTGAGTGGGATCGTTTTCCATTTAAAAGTCATTCCACCAACTCTCTAAGTGAGTGGGATCGCTTTCCATTTAAAAGTCATTCTACCAACTCTGAGTGGGATCGTTTTCCATTTAAAAGTCATTCTACCAACTCTGAGTGGGATCGTTTTCCATTTAAAAGTCATTCTGCCAACTCTGAGTGGGATCATTTTCCATTTAAACGTTTTCTGCCAACTCTCTGAGTGAGTGGGATCGTTTTCCATTTAAAAGTCATTCTACCAACTCTGAGTGGGATCGTTTTCCATATAAAAGTTATTCTGCCAACTCTGAGTGGGATCATTTTCCATTTAAATGTTTTCTGCCAACTCTCTGAGTGAGTGGGATCATTTTCCATTTAAAAGTTATTCTACCAACTCTCTGAGTGAGTGGGATCGTTTTCCATTTAAAAGTCATTCTACCAACTCTCTAAGTGAGTGGGATCGTTTTCCATTTAAAAGTCATTCTACCAACTCTCTGAGTGAGTGGGATCGTTTTCCATTTAAAAGTCATTCTACCAACTCTGAGTGGGATCGTTTACCATATAAAAGTCATTCTACCAACTCTCTAAGTGAGTGGGATCGTTTTCCATTTAAAAGTCATTCTACCAACTCTCTAAGTGAGTGGGATCGTTTTCCATTTAAAAGTCATTCTGCCAATTCTGAGTGGGATCGTTTTCCATTTAAAAGTCATTCTACCAATTCTGAGTGGGATCGCTTTCCATTTAAAAGTCATTCTACCAACTCTGAGTGGGATCGTTTTCCATTTAAAAGTCATTCTACCAACTCTGAGTGGGATCGTTTTCCATTTAAAAGTCATTCTGCCAACTCTGAGTGGGATCATTTTCCATTTAAACGTTTTCTGCCAACTCTCTGAGTGAGTGGGATCGTTTTCCATTTAAAAGTCATTCTACCAACTCTGAGTGGGATCGTTTTCCATTTAAAAGTTATTCTGCCAACTCTGAGTGGGATCATTTTCCATTTAAACGTTTTCTGCCAACTCTCTGAGTGAGTGGGATCATTTTCCATTTAAAAGTCATTCTACCAACTCTCTGAGTGAGTGGGATCGTTTTCCATTTAAAAGTCATTCTACCAACTCTCTAAGTGAGTGGTATCGTTTTCCATTTAAAAGTCATTCTACCAACTCTCTGAGTGAGTGGGATCGTTTTCCATTTAAAAGTCATTCTACCAACTCTCTAAGTGAGTGGTATCGTTTTCCATTTAAAAGTCATTCTACCAACTCTCTGAGTGAGTGGGATCGTTTTCCATTTAAAAGTCATTCTACCAACTCTGAGTGGGATCGTTTACCTTATAAAAGTCATTCTACCAACTCTCTAAGTGAGTGGGATCGTTTTCCATTTAAAAGTCATTCTACCAACTCTCTAAGTGAGTGGGATCGTTTTCCATTTAAAAGTCATTCTACCAACTCTGAGTGGGATCTTTTCCATTTAAAAGTCATTCTACCAACTCTGAGTGGGATCGTTTTCCATTTTATAAGTCATTTTACCAACTCTGAGTGGGATCGCTTTCCATTTAAAAGTCATTCTGCCAACTCTGAGTGGGATCGTTTTCCATTTAAAAGTTATTCTACCAACTCTCTAAGTGAGTGGGATCGTTTTCCATTTTATAAGTCATTTTACCAACTCTCTAAGTGAGTGGGATCGTTTTCCATTTAAAAGTCATTCTACCAACTCTGAGTGGGATCGTTTTCCATTTAAAAGTCATTCTGCCAACTCTGAGTGGGAACCTTTTCCATTTAAAAGTCATTCTGCCAACTCTGAGTGGGATCGTTTTCCATTTAAAAGTCATTCTGCCAACTCTGAGTGGGATCGTTTTCCATTTAAACGTTTTCTGCCAACTCTGAGTGGGAACCTTTTCCATTTAAAAGTCATTCTACCAACTCTGAGTGGGATCGTTTTCCATTTAAAAGTCATTCTACCAACTCTGAGTGGGATCGTTTTCCATTTAAAAGTCATTCTACCAACTCTCTGAGTGAGTGGGATCGTTTTCCATTTAAAAGTCATTCTACCAACTCTCTAAGTGAGTGGGATCGTTTTCCATTTAAAAGTCATTCTACCAACTCTCTGAGTGAGTGGGATCGTTTTCCATTTAAAAGTCATTCTACCAACTCTCTAAGTGAGTGGGATCGTTTTCCATTTAAAAGTCATTCTACCAACTCTCTGAGTGAGTGGGATCGTTTTCCATTTAAAAGTCATTCTACCAACTCTCTAAGTGAGTGGGATCGTTTTCCATTTAAAAGTCATTCTACCAACTCTCTGAGTGAGTGGGATCGTTTTCCATTTAAAAGTCATTCTACCAACTCTCTAAGTGAGTGGGATCGTTTTCCATTTAAAAGTCATTCTACCAACTCTCTAAGTGAGTGGGATCGTTTTCCATTTAAAAGTCATTCTACCAACTCTGAGTGGGATCGTTTTCCATTTAAAAGTCATTCCACCAACTCTGAGTGGGATCGTTTTCCATTTAAAAGTCATTCTACCAACTCTGAGTGGGATCGTTTTCCATTTAAAAGTCATTCCACCAACTCTGTAAGTGAGTGGGATCGCTTTCCATTTAAAAGTCATTCTACCAACTCTGAGTGGGATCGTTTTCCATTTAAAAGTCATTCTGCCAACTCTGAGTGGGAACCTTTTCCATTTAAAAGTAATTCTGCCAACTCTCTGAGTGAGTGGGATCGTTTTCCATTTAAAAGTCATTCTGCCAACTCTGGGTGGGATCATTTTCTATTTAAAAGTCATTTTACCAACTCTCTGAGTGAGTGGGATCGTTTTCCATTTAAAAGTTATTCTACCAACTCCCTGCTCTTACTTACAAACCAATGCTCTCTCTCTCCCTCTCGCTCTCTATCACCAAATAGACTACATTTTTCCATTCATCCCTTTCCCATTCACAGGGGAGTGTAATTTGAGTGAGGGAAGGACAAAGCGAAAAAACAAACAAACAAACAGTAGAGGGAAGCAGAGTGAGAGTGGAGCCAGAGAGGCAGAGCTAGGGCAGTTCAGATTGCCATGCCTCATTGCCAGTTTGAACCTCTGGCTCTGGGTTGCTGCCACACTGTTTCCGCTGATTGCGATCGGAGGATCAGCCGGTTGCTCTCCCGGATCCATCTCACTCCCAGTGCAGGGGGCCGAGGGAGGGGGCAAGGGGAGGTCGTTGTCACCCATGGGGAACTCACAGCCCTGCCAGATTCCTGCTCTCTCTCTCTAACTCTCTCTCTCTACTCAGGCCAGCCTTGACCTAGACATCCTGGCCTGGCAAGGCATGCCTCCAACACATCCATGAAGTTATCTAGCTGACATTGCTGAGATGGGCATTGTAATGGATCATTAGTCACTTTATACAATGCCACTTTAATAATGTTTACATATCTTACATTACTCATATCACATGTATATACTGAATTTTATACCATCTACTGCGCCTTGCCTATGTCGCTCGGCCATCGCTCATCCATATATTATATGTAAATATTCTCATTCACCCCTTTAGATTTGTGTGTATTAGGTTGTTGTTGGGGAATTGTTTAGATTACTTGTTAAATATTACTGCACTGTCGGAACTAGAAGCACAAGCATTTCACCACACTCGCATTAACATCTGCTAACCACGTGTATGTGACCAATACAATTTGATTTGATTTTGATTTGAAGCTACTGAGTAGTAATCAGAATTTCCAGTTGTATATGACTTAGACACAGTAGGGATGTTGCAGCAGGCATCTGGAAGTGGTATGTATGTACCTTGTTGCTTGCTGATTACAGTAGTCTCAGATAGCAGGAGGGAGCTTTAACCTACTGGATGCTGCACCATATAGACCCATTTAATTCACACACTGTCTGGATGCAGCCTGTAATTATCTGGCCCCAGATGTCCTGTGTTTAGTCTCCCCACCCCCACTGCTCTATTTCCAGACCCAACTCCATGGTGGGGGGGTCAGAGAAGGACATGGTCTCCTGCATTGTCCTTTCAGAAGACCTCTGCTGTACACGGCTGGGCCTGGCTGGGACTTGGCAGAGCTGGCACCCCTCGCTGGGTGAAATATGAGGGGCGTCAGCTGGCAGTAGTGTGGGGGACGCGGGGTTCGCCAGCGCTCTTGTCTCTACTAATGAGTCCCGTCTGGTGTCCAGGATGAGAAGGGGGGGTAAATCAGGACTCAATGAAAGCCATTGTAATGCCCATAACCTGGTACCGTATTTCCCAAGTACTGGTCTGAACTACAGTATACTAATAAATAGTACTGGCCTGAACTACAGTATACTAATACAATAGTACTGGTCTGAACTACAGTATACTAATAAAATAGTACTGGACTGAACTACAGTATACCTAATAGACCAGTACTGGTCTGAACTACACTATACCTAATATAATATTACTGGTCTGAACTACAGTATACCTAATAGACCAGTACTGGTCTGAACTACAGTATACTAATAAAATAGTACTGGTCTGAACTACAGTATACTAATAAAATAGTACTGGTCTGAACTACAGTATACTAATAAAATAGTACTGGTCTGAACTACAGAATACCTAATAGACCAGTACTGGTCTGAACTACAGTATACTAATAAAATAGTACTGGCCTGAACTACAGTATACTAATAAAATAGTACTGGTCTGAACTACAGTATACCTAATAGACCAGTACTGGTCTGAACTACAGTATACCTAATAGACTAGTACTGGTCTGAACTATAGTATACCTAATATAATAGTACTGGTCTGAACTACAGTATACCTAATAGACCAGTACTGGTCTGAACTACAGTATACCTAATAGACTAGTACTGGTCTGAACTATAGTATACCTAATATAATAGTACTGGTCTGAACTACAGTATACCTAATAGACCAGTACTGGTCTGAACTACAGTATACCTAATAGACTAGTACTGGTCTGAACTATAGTATACCTAATATAATAGTACTGGTCTGAACTACAGTATACTAATATAATAGTATTGGTCTGAACTACAGTATACCTAATAGACTAGTACTGGTCTGAACTACAGTATACCTAATAGACTAGTACTGGTCTGAACTACAGTATACTAATAGACCAGTACTGGTCTGAACTACAGTATACCTAATAGACGAGTACTGGTCTGAACTACAGTATACTAATAGACGAGTACTGGTCTGGACTACAGTATACTAATATAATAGTACTGGTCTGAACTACAGTATACTAATAGACCAGTACTGGTCTGAACTACAGTATACTAATATAATAGTACTGGTCTGAACTACAGTATACTAATAGAATAGTACTGGTCTGAACTACAGTATATCTAAAATAATAGTACTAGTCTGAACTACAGTATACCTAATAGAATAGTACTGGTCTGAACTACAGTATACTAATATAATAATACTGGTCTGAACTACAGTATACTAATAGAATAGTACTGGTCTGAACTACAGTATATCTAAAATAATAGTACTAGTCTGAACTATAGTATACCTAATAGAATAGTACTAGTCTGAACTACAGTATACCTAATAGACTAGTACTGGTCTGAACTACAGTATACTAATAGACTAGTACTGGTCTGTACTACAGTATACCTAATAGACTAGTACTGGTCTGAACTACAGTATACCTAATAGACTAGTACTGGTCTGAACTACAGTATACTAATAGACTTCTCTCACAAGCTCAGTATAATTATTCTATCTGTACAACCCTCTTACATTACATCAGTCTCTACATTGTGTTGTGTAGACATTAAGATGTGTTCCATCCACCAATGTGCATGCTGGGTACTTTGTGTCTTTAGACACAAGATGACTGAAGAATTCACCCAGCGGCCTTCCTTCGTTCCATCCCCCATTCTGGTCACATCAGCTCATAACACATGCACATCTCCTTCCTTCCCAGAGAGCTTAGCGGCTGGCGGAGTGTGTGTGTTGCCTGTGATTGATTGTCTACTATGGAAGCGATATGTCTTCAAATAGACGAGCGGATCCTGGCACCAGTTAATTAGTGATGTGTGATGTGTTAGAGGTCACTAATCCTGGTTACATATGTCAGTGCGTATGAAAGATACCTCCTGGGACCTGTTACACACACGCTTATCACACAGTGACAGCCCACTGAGAACAGATGTCAGTTCAACATTTGGTTGAGTGAAATCAAGACAAATGGCACCACGTCATTGGATTTCGGTTAAAAGTTGGGTGAAAAATAGATCCCTTTACGCGGATCACTTTTCCCCGCGTTGATTTAACGTCATAACGGTTTATTTTTTTAAATGACGTGGAAACGATGTTGATTCAACCACGTTTTTGTTGTGCAGTGGGAGTGTGTGTATGCTGCTGTTATGTGTACGCTGCTGTCTCTCTCTCAAATAGTTCAAGTACAAAAGGGAAAATAAATAAGCATAAATATAGGTTGTATTTACAATGGTGTTTGTGCTTCACTGGTTTCCCTTTTCTTGTGGCAACAGGTCACATATCTTGCTGCTTTGATGGCACATTGTGGTAGTTCACCCAATAGATATGGGCATTTGGCAGGAGGTTTAGGAAGTGCAGCTCAGTTTCCACCTCATTTTGTGGGCAGTGAGCACATAGCCTGTCTTCTCTTGAGAGCCAGGTCTGCCAACGGCGGCCTTTCTCAATAGCAAGGCTATGTTCACTGAGTCTGTACATAGTCAAGGCTTTCCTTAACTTTGGGTCAGTCACAGTGGTCTCTCTCTCTTCCTCTCTCTCTCAATTTCTATTTTTGAATTTAAGGGGCTTTATTGACATGGGAAACATATGTTTACATTGCCAAAGCAAGTGAACTAGATAATAAACAAAAGTGAAATAATCAATACAAATGAACAGTAAACATGACACTCACAAAAGTTCCAAAAGAATAAAGACATTTCAAATGTCATATTATGTCTATATACAGTGTTGTAATGACGTACAAGTACAAAAGGGAAAATAAATAAACATAAATATCTCTCTCTCTCTTTCTCGCAGCCGCTTCAGATAGATGATAACTTCTGTGGGCAGGACTTCAACCAGCCCCTGGGAGGAACCAGCACCATCGAGGGTCTGCCTCTGTTCGTGGACAAGGACGATGGCATGACCTCGGTGGCGGCCTACGAATACCACGGCCACACCGTGGCCTTTACCGGCACACGCAGCGGACGCATTAAGAAGGTAGGATGATGGTGGACTCAGTGTGTGTGTGTGTGTGTGTGTGTGTGTGTCTGAATGTTACTCACCTCTGGCTATGAGGATGAATCTAAAGGCTCTGTCTCATTGCTGACTCCTCTGTGCTGAGTGGGGGATTGAGATGACTGGAGTAGCGGGTTTGCCCATCACCGGGGCTGTCGTGCTGTGAGCCATTTCTGTGCCTTCTCTGGTGCTGTTCACTGAGCTCTGGAGAACAGGGGAGAAAAGGGATCAGGGGAGAAGAGGGGAGGAGAGGGGAAGAGCAGGGGAACAGGGGAGGAGAGGGGAGAACATGGGAGAAAAGGGGAACAGTGGACGAGAAGGGCGGGGGGGAGGAGAGAGGAGGGGAGAACAGGGGAGAAAAGGGGAACAGTGGAGGAGAAGGGCGGGGGGGAGGAGAGAGGAGGGGAGAACAGGGGAGAAAAGGGGAACAGTGGACGAGAAGGGCGGGGGGAGGGGGGAGGAGAACAGGGAGAAAAGGGGAACAGTGGAGGAGAAAGGCGGGGGGGAGGAGAGAGGAGGGGAGAACAGGGGAGATTAGGTGAACAGTGGACGAGAAGGGCGGGGGGGAGGGGGGAGGAGAACAGGGAGAAAAGGGGAACAGTGGAGGAGAAGGGAGGAGGGGGGGAGGAGAACAGGGAGAAAAGGGGAACAGTGGAGGAGAAGGGAGGAGGGGGGAGGGGGGAGGAGAACAGAGAGAAAAGGGGAACAGTGGAGGAGAAGGGAGGAGGGGGGAGGGGAGGAGAGGAGAACAGGGGAAGAGAGGGGAGGAGAGGGGAAGAGCAGGGGAGCAGGGAAGAACAGGGGAGAAAAAGGGAACAGGGGAGGAGAGGGGAGAACAGGGGAGGAGAGGGGAGAACAGGGGAGAAAAAGTGAACAGGGGAGGAGAGGGGAGAACAGGGGAGGAGAGGGGAGAGCAGGGGAGCAGGGAAGAACAGGGGAGAAAACGGGAACAGGGGAGGAGAGGGGAGAACAGGGGAGGGGAGGAGAGGGGAGAACAGGGGAGAAAAAGGGAACAGGGGAGGAGAGGGGAGAACAGGGGAGGAGAGGGGAGAACAGGGGAGAAAAAGGGAACAGGGGAGGAGAGGGGAGAACAGGGGAGGAGAGGGGAGAACAGGGGAGGAGAGGGGAGAACAGGGGAGGAGAGGGGAGAACAGGGGAGGAGAGGAGAACAGGGGAGGAAAGCAGGGTTAGGTGGGACGGCTCTCAGATGGTTTCAGACTGTTAACACTGACTACAGTCTAAGAAGGGCCTTGGGTTTGGGTTAGAGCTTTAGTCAGAATCTCTATCGAAAGCTGAGGGTGAGTAGATTGTACAGTATCTTTGTTGAATGTATGCAATTATTTGTAGGTCATTTTATGTGGCGGATCATAGAGAAACATGGAATCAACCACATATTCATACACACCAGAATGCGCACCTGCATACACACTGATTTACACTGAACCATTATTCAGGCACTCATGCACGCTGGTCTAGGTGCAGGACACACACATGTGCACACACTGAGTCTCTCCTGTTTTGCCAAGTCGGCTGAAACCCAGTCCCATAGTCCTTGGTTCTGACCCCTGAGGTAGGGGGTGGTTTGGAGCGGTGCTGTTGGTGTCCGTCTGCAGGCAGGATGCTGGAGGGGGATGTGGAGGCTGGGGCTGGGATGGATCAGCATATCTCAGAAGGAAGATATCCCTCCCATGATCGGAATCCCATTTCCCCTCTTCTACCGACTCTTCCTGTGTGGAGGCCGAGCGCTGGGCGGTGGGGCGCAGGCTGCTGGTGTCCTCACACATAGATCGATGCAGGGCTGTAGATATAGGAGCAGAGACGGCTGGCTGGAGCTGGGGAAGCAACGTCATCACCACAGAGCACAACCAGGCCCTCCTGTAGTCTCTCGTTCTCCCCCATGACCCCCCCCCTCCTCCTCTTCAGGAGACCCTCTCATCACAGTCTCACCGCTTCCCACCGTGCCATCACAAACCGCCTCTCCTCTCTGTCCATGTCCGTGTATAAATGGCAGTCCTAATTCCATGCGGCCGCATCTTTGTCATTTTCTCCTGATTTGGTTTTGTTTGTTGATCTGTTTGTTTGGCTGGTGAGTGTAGTGTTGACGGTGGCTTGACGGTCAGGGACATCTGAGGCGGGCAGGAGCAGAGCACTGCTTCTGTCTGGAGACTGGAGAGAGGAGAGTGTGTGGAGGGCCCCCGATCGTTGCTAGCAGTTTTGTTTTATTGCTATATTTATTGTGAGTTAAACTGTGCACCGTGCCCTAATGAAATGGAAAGCAGCAGTCTATGGGTGTAATTCGCCCTGTGCCTCCGTTGATGTGGCTGCAAGGCCCTTATTGATTCATCTATATGAATATATAATCACAGGCGTAAATCTTAGCAGGCGCGGGGAGGCAGCGGGCGGGTGGACTTCAAATGCAGCTAGTCTAGTTGTTGGGAGGGGGGAGGCACACTCCAGATGACGTGTGTGTGCCTGGGTAAAGCCTCCACACACAAGCTCTGTTGGCACCCATGCTGGAGTGTTTGCAGATGCATGTGTGTGTCTATCTGAATGTTTGTGGGGGATGTAGAATGTGCTCATACTGTGTTGCTAGTGTGGTGATCTCTCTCTGTAGTATCAGCCAGAAGAGCTGGGATCACTGGGTCACTGTCTGCCATTTAATAGGATTCCTCAGCTTCAGAACAGCTGCAGCTGCTTCAAACACACACAGGAGAGGAACACCCACATCTCCATAAAACCTGGAAAGCTCTCTCAGACGACTTCTATTTCCAACCTGAGAAGCACCCCTCAGGCCTCACAGCTCCTGCTAAATAGCCTCTCTCAGCCCTTTGAACCATTCCCACCGCCAAAAACAAAAGAGCGAGAGGGAAATAAAAAATAAATAACATTTTCTCTGAGAGGGAGATCTAAGGGATGCGTGGGATGATTCCATATGTGTTGTTGACCTGCTGGGCCTCTAAAACCTCCCTCCTACCCAAGTCAGTACCGAACGGATGGGCCAATCTGCATAGGGCGCTGGCCTTGTTACCGTGCCGACGGGCTGAGGGGCGTGTGGCTGAGCCTGATTTGATTTGATTAAGCCCTGTTCTTTCTCAGTGGCACAGCTAATCTTGAGGCAGTGAGACATGCAGAGACTTCCAATTAACAAGTCATAAATTATGGAGCAAGGTTCAGTGTCTTCCTTCTCTCTCCCTCCCTGGACTGGGTTATATGCACGAGCCAGTGAACACTACTTCTCCTCCTCCACAGGTACCTGGCTTGGGTCAGGATAGAGAGATAGAGGGATGAATGGAGGGAGAGCCACAGCAAGGTTAGCCAGGGACCGTCCTACGTGGACAGACAGGACACAGGCTCCCCAGTGACCAGACCTTTATTGACGTAGCGCTGATGCTAATGTCATGTCTGCATCTGGGGCTTTACTGTCACTGGGAAGCCAGACTAATGAAGACACATGATATCTAAGGTAATTGACCATGTAAATCCTAATTAACGCTATAGCATTTGGAAACGGGGATGATGTAGTCGGCGTATTGGCTCCAGTGATGACTGTACGACAGCGTGTGTAAATGTCAGCTAGGAGACTAATGGTGAGGAGCGTTCACTCTGGCTGCCAGACGTTGTCTCAATGTTAATCTGGTGTATCGGGGAGGATATCACTTTCACATGATGGAGAGGAGAGGAGTTGTGATG
This sequence comes from Oncorhynchus clarkii lewisi, assembly GCF_045791955.1. Classification (NCBI taxonomy): domain Eukaryota; kingdom Metazoa; phylum Chordata; class Actinopteri; order Salmoniformes; family Salmonidae; genus Oncorhynchus; species Oncorhynchus clarkii. The sequence continues at coordinate 48,936,561 of NC_092162.1, forward strand.
ATAGAGCTAGGAGAAGAGATTGATTCTCTCTTCTCTCCCTGATTCCCAGTAGGATGAGCACCAGGCAGTGTGTAGCTACTGGGCTAGTTTGACTGGCTGGCTCACTGTATGAGAGGCTGTTCAAGAGGCTATTATATCATCTGCCTATGATATTACCACCAAGGGGTGAAAGTGGCTTGAGAATTCAAATCTGTAGCATTCTCTCCCTCTACTCCCTCCTCTACCCCCTCCCTCGTTCTCTGTAGCTCGTCACCTTGAACTCCTCCTCTGTGGTGGGCTTGTTGCCCACGGCTACTGTCCTCCAGAGAATTCCCTGTTGGAATAGCATGTCTCTCTGTATCTCTCTCTCTGTGTGTGTGTGTGTGTGTGTGTGTGTGTGTGTGTGTGTGTGTGTGTGTGTGTGTGTGTGTGTGTGTGTGTGTGTGTGTGTGTAGGAATGTGAAGCATGGGCCTACTGTCCCTCTCTCTCCCCCACTCTTCTTCCACCACCACCACTGCTCTACATAACTCTATATATAGTCCTGTCTATATCTACTCAACAAGGGAAGAGTAGAATGGTCATGCCTTCATAACGTGCTTGCAGAGTGAACTGAATCAGAAGACTACAAGTGTTTGCACTCCGGGGGGGGGGGGGGGGGGGGGGGGGGCACGGTGGTGTGGTGGGGGTTCTGGATGCTATACAGCTACAGTACTCTGTGAGGTTGGGGTATTACTTGATATACAGTGCATTCGGAAAGTATTCAGACCCCTTCACTTTTTCCACATTTAGTTACGTTACAGCCTTATTTTAAAATGGATTAAATTAAATAAAAAAGTCATGAATCTACACACAATACCCCATAATGGCTAAATTAAAACAGTTTTTTTTAGAAATGTATTAAAAATAAAAAAACAAAATACCTAATTTACATAAGTATTCAGACTCTTTGCTATGAGACTTTCCATTGATCATCCTTGAGATGTTTCTACAACTTGATTGTTTATACATGGTTACACGTGGTCTGCGGTTGTGAGGCCGGTTGGACTTACTGCCAAATTCTCTAAAACTATTTTTGGTGGCGGCTTATGGTAGAGAACATTAAGTTCTCTGGCGACAGCTCTGGTGGACATTCTTGCAGTCAGCATGCCACTTGCACACTCCCTGAAAACTTGAGACATCTGTGGCATTGGGTTGTCTGACAAAACTGCACATTTTAGAGTGGCCTTTAATTGTACCCAGCACAAGGTGCACCTGTGTAATTATCACGCTGTTTAATCAGCTTCTTGATATGCCACACCTGTCAGGTGGATAGATTATCTTGGCAAAGTAGAAATTCTCACTAACAGGGATGTAAACAAATTTGTGCGCAACATTTGAGAGAAATACGTTTTTTGTGTGTATGGAACATTTCTGGGATATTTTATTTCAGCTCATGAGACATGAGACTAACACTTTACATGTTGAGTTCATGTGTCCTTGAGCAGTTCTGGGTAAATCTTCAGAGATTCTGGGTGTGATTGCAGAGCTAGATGGTGAAATGAGTTAGCCGTACTGGAAAATGACATTTTCATAAGCAAGATGGCCGCTGATGGTTGAGATGCTGGAAGAACATTTTCTCTGGACTCCATACTGCAGTGATGTCCAATGTCAGGTGCCGTTGGCCAACATCAAGTTGTCTGTTGTACACACTGGCTAATCCCTGGCATGGCGGTACATGTTAGTGTGTGTGCCAGAATGCCAGTGTACGGGACAGTCTGTGCCCTACCCCTGACCGTGTTGTTGCAGCTGTGGCCTCTTTATGTGAGGGCAGTGCCCACCTGATGCCATGCACAGCTGCTGCTTCAGGAAGGGTTAACTAACCCCACACAACTTTACCCCCCTGACATCACCCTCCAAACTACAGACAACTGTGTGAGTGTGAGTGTGTGTGTGTGAGTGTGTGTGTGTGTGTGTGTGTGTGTGTGTGTGTGTGTGTGTGTGTGTGTGTGTGTGTGTGTGTGTGTGTGTGTGTGTGTGTGTGTGTGTGTGTGTGTGTGTGTGTGTGTGTGTGTGTCAAGTTCCAGAGGACGAGAAGACAGCAGCTGCAGCTAAAGCCCCCATCAACTGTTCCCCTCATCTGCCCCATCTGTCTATTCTTCACAGCACTGTCTGTCTGCCCCTCCTGTCTATTCTTCACAGCACTGTCTGTCTGCCCCTCCTGTCTATTCTTCACAGAAGCTCTGTCTGTCTGCCCCATCTGTCTATTCTTCACAGAAGCCCTGTCTGTCTGCCTCATCTGTCTATTCTTCACAGAAGCTCTGTCTGTCTGCCTGTCTGTCTAGTCTTCGCAGAAGCTCTGTCTGCCCCATTTGTCTATTCTTCACAGAAGCTCTGTCTGTCTGCCCCATCTGTCTATTCTTTACAGAAGCTCTGTCTGTCTGCCCCATCTGTCTATTCTTCACAGAAGCCCTGTCTGTATGCCCAATCTGTCTATTCTTCGCAGAAGCTCTGTCTGTCTCCCCCATCTGTCTATTCTTCACAGAAGCCCTGTCTGTATGCCCAATCTGTCTATTCTTCACAGAAGCTCTGTCTGTCTGTCCCCATCTTTCTATTCTTCACAGAAGCTCTGTCTGTCTGCCCCATCTGTCTATTCTTCACAGAAGCTCTGTTTGTCTACCCCGTCTGTCTATTCTTCACAGAAGCCCTGTCTGTCTGCCCCATCTGTCTATTCTTCACAGAAGCTCTGTCTGTCTGCCCCATCTGTCTATTCTTCACAGAAGCCCTGTCTGTCTGCCCCATCTGTCTATTCTTCACAGAAGCTCTGTCTGTCTGCCCCATCTGTCTATTCTTCACAGAAGCTCGGTCTGTCTGCCCCATCTGTCTATTCTTCACAGAAGCTCTGTTTGTCTACCCCGTCTGTCTATTCTTCACAGAAGCTCTGTCTGTCTGCCTGTCTATCTTCGCAGAAGCTCTGTCTGCCCCATTTGTCTATTCTTCACAGAAGCTCTGTCTGTCTGCCCCATCTGTCTATTCTTTACAGAAGCTCTGTCTGTCTGCCCTAATCTGTCTATTCTTCACAGAAGCCCTGTATGTCTGCCCCGTCTGTCTATTCTTCACAGAAGCTCTGTCTGTCTGCCCTGTCTGTCTATTCTTCACAGAAGCTCTGTCTGTCTGTCCCATCTGTCTATTCTTCACAGAAGCTCTGTCTGTCTTCCCCATCTGTCTATTCTTCACAGAAGCTCTGTTTGTCTACCCCGTCTGTCTATTCTTCACAGAAGCTCTGTTTGTCTACCCTGTCTGTCTATTCTTCACAGAAGCTCTGTCTGTCTGTCCCATCTGTCTATTCTTCACAGAAGCTCTGTCTGTCTGCCCCATCTGTCTATTCTTCACAGAAGCTCTGTTTGTCTACCCTGTCTGTCTATTCTTCACAGAAGCTCTGTCTGTCTACCCCATCTGTCTATTCTTCACAGAAGCTCTGTTTGTCTACCCTGTCTGTCTATTCTTCACAGAAGCTCTGTTTGTCTACCCCATCTGTCTATTCTTCACAGAAGCTCTGTCTGTCTGTCCCATCTGTCTATTCTTCACAGAAGCTCTGTCTGTCTGCCCCATCTGTCTATTCTTCACAGAAGCTCTGTTTGTCTACCCTGTCTGTCTATTCTTCACAGAAGCTCTGTTTGTCTGCCCCATCTGTCTATTCTTCACAGAAGCTCTGTCTGTCTGCCCCATCTGTCTATTCTTCACAGAAGCTCTGTCTGTCTGTCCCATCTGTCTATTCTTCACAGAAGCTCTGTCTGTCTTCCCCATCTGTCTATTCTTCACAGAAGCTCTGTTTGTCTACCCCGTCTGTCTATTCTTCACAGAAGCTCTGTTTGTCTACCCTGTCTGTCTATTCTTCACAGAAGCTCTGTCTGTCTGTCCCATCTGTCTATTCTTCACAGAAGCTCTGTCTGTCTGCCCCATCTGTCTATTCTTCACAGAAGCTCTGTTTGTCTACCCCGTCTGTCTATTCTTCACAGAAGCTCTGTCTGTCTGCCCCATCTGTCTATTCTTCACAGAAGCTCTGTTTGTCTACCCTGTCTGTCTATTCTTCACAGAAGCTCTGTTTGTCTACCCCATCTGTCTATTCTTCACAGAAGCTCTGTCTGTCTGTCCCATCTGTCTATTCTTCACAGAAGCTCTGTTTGTCTGCCCCATCTGTCTATTCTTCACAGAAGCTCTGTCTGTCTGCCCCATCTGTCTATTCTTCACAGAAGCTCTGTTTGTCTACCCTGTCTGTCTATTCTTCACAGAAGCTCTGTCTGTCTTCCCCATCTGTCTATTCTTCACAGAAGCTCTGTCTGTCTGTCCCATCTGTCTATTCTTCACAGAAGCTCTGTCTGTCTGCCCCATCTGTCTATTCTTCACAGAAGCTCTGTTTGTCTACCCTGTCTGTCTATTCTTCACAGAAGCTCTGTTTGTCTACCCCATCTGTCTATTCTTCACAGAAGCTCTGTTTGTCTACCCTGTCTGTCTATTCTTCACAGAAGCTCTGTTTGTCTACCCCATCTGTCTATTCTTCACAGAAGCTCTGTCTGTCTGTCCCATCTGTCTATTCTTCACAGAAGCTCTGTGTGTCTGCCCCATCTGTCTATTCTTCACAGAAGCTCTGTCTGTCTGCCCCATCTGTCTATTCTTCACAGAAGCTCTGTTTGTCTACCCTGTCTGTCTATTCTTCACAGAAGCTCTGTCTGTCTTCCCCATCTGTCTATTCTTCACAGAAGCTCTGTCTGTCTGTCCCATCTGTCTATTCTTCACAGAAGCTCTGTCTGTCTGCCCCATCTGTCTATTCTTCACAGAAGCTCTGTTTGTCTACCCTGTCTGTCTATTCTTCACAGAAGCTCTGTTTGTCTACCCCATCTGTCTATTCTTCACAGAAGCTCTGTTTGTCTACCCTGTCTGTCTATTCTTCACAGAAGCTCTGTTTGTCTACCCCATCTGTCTATTCTTCACAGAAGCTCTGTCTGTCTGCCCCATCTGTCTATTCTTCACAGAAGCTCTGTTTGTCTACCCCGTCTGTCTATTCTTCACAGAAGCTCTGTCTGTCTGCCCCATCTGTCTATTCTTCACAGAAGCTCTGTTTGTCTACCCTGTCTGTCTATTCTTCACAGAAGCTCTGTTTGTCTACCCCATCTGTCTATTCTTCACAGAAGCTCTGTCTGTCTGTCCCATCTGTCTATTCTTCACAGAAGCTCTGTTTGTCTGCCCCATCTGTCTATTCTTCACAGAAGCTCTGTCTGTCTGCCCCATCTGTCTATTCTTCACAGAAGCTCTGTTTGTCTACCCTGTCTGTCTATTCTTCACAGAAGCTCTGTCTGTCTTCCCCATCTGTCTATTCTTCACAGAAGCTCTGTCTGTCTGTCCCATCTGTCTATTCTTCACAGAAGCTCTGTCTGTCTGCCCCATCTGTCTATTCTTCACAGAAGCTCTGTTTGTCTACCCTGTCTGTCTATTCTTCACAGAAGCTCTGTTTGTCTACCCCATCTGTCTATTCTTCACAGAAGCTCTGTTTGTCTACCCTGTCTGTCTATTCTTCACAGAAGCTCTGTTTGTCTACCCCATCTGTCTATTCTTCACAGAAGCTCTGTCTGTCTGTCCCATCTGTCTATTCTTCACAGAAGCTCTGTGTGTCTGCCCCATCTGTCTATTCTTCACAGAAGCTCTGTCTGTCTGCCCCATCTGTCTATTCTTCACAGAAGCTCTGTTTGTCTACCCTGTCTGTCTATTCTTCACAGAAGCTCTGTCTGTCTTCCCCATCTGTCTATTCTTCACAGAAGCTCTGTCTGTCTGTCCCATCTGTCTATTCTTCACAGAAGCTCTGTCTGTCTGCCCCATCTGTCTATTCTTCACAGAAGCTCTGTTTGTCTACCCTGTCTGTCTATTCTTCACAGAAACTCTGTTTGTCTACCCCATCTGTCTATTCTTCACAGAAGCTCTGTTTGTCTACCCTGTCTGTCTATTCTTCACAGAAGCTCTGTTTGTCTACCCTGTCTGTCTATTCTTCACAGAAGCTCTGTTTGTCTACCCCATCTGTCTATTCTTCACAGAAGCTCTGTTTGTCTACCCCATCTGTCTATTCTTCACAAAAGCTCTGTCTGTCTGACTGTCTGTCTTCTTGGTCAGTGGACACAACAGACATTTGTTACAGTGCAGCTCAGTGTTTAGTCAGCCACAGCTTGGTGAGGATCAAAAACTCACATGCGTGTACGGCTCGTTGACATTGTAACACACACTTTTTAGCTAGCATGCTGTTACGAGAGTCGGTTCAGCCGACAGTAGCATGATACATATGTCAGACAGCGACACTGTTATATCCTAATGGGCCCCATTGTTGTCCTGTTATTCATTAGGCTGCCTGTGTCTAACAGCATTCAGTCTGGACTCAGGAGAGGAGAGCATCCCTCCCATGTTATTAACCTCAGACAGGTCCATGGTTCCAGACAGAAGTCCTGCACGTTGTTCAGTGACTTCTGTAGTTGAGTTTGAAGTGGCATCATCTTCATTTCTTATTTAGCCCTGAGGTTTCCATCACCAAGAGAGACATAGACATGTGGGTATTCTAGGAGGATTGAACACACAGATACTAGTGCCAGGGCAGAGCAGACTACAGCCCATTGGTGATCGAGACAAGCCTGTAGATTCTCCTCTCCACGGCTGTGTGATTATCAAGTAGGCATCGCATGCCTGGAGAAGTTTCTGCAATCAGAACACTGGGGCCCTTGAAAACACACACACACACACACACACACACACACACACACACACACACACACACACACACACACACACACACACACACACACACACACACACACACACACACACACACACACACACACACACACACACACACACACTAAAACTCTGTGAGCATGCGTTTCAAGTTGTTTCCAACCTCCCCCAGCTCTGGTCCATCAGTCTATTTGAATGTCAGTCCATAAGTCAGTGTGTCTGTCTGTCTGGCGGTGATTTTCCACAGTGCTAGGTATCAGGTGGAGCTAGAGGTTGTGAGGTTGTGCAGTTCACACAGCTCCCTTCACCTCCACACTCAACAGCTCTGGCCTTTGATCTGCTCTGCCTGCCTGGCTGCCTGCCTGACTGACTGCCTAGCTGACTGGTGTGAGATGTGACTGCCTCTCTATTGGATGAAATGAGAGAGAGTGTGTTGCTCTGTCCTGTTCTGCTCTGCTCTGCTGTGCTCTGTCCTGCTCTGCTCTGTTCTGCTCTGCTGTGCTCTGTTCTGTTCTGCTCTGCTCTGCTCTGCTGTGCTCTGTTCTGCTCTGCTCTGCTCTGCTCTGCTCTGCTCTGCTCTGCTGTGCTCTGTTCTGCTCTGCTCTGCTGTGCTCTGTCCTGCTCTGTTCTGCTCTGCTGTACTCTGTTCTGTTCTTCTCTGCTCTGCTGTGCTCTGTCCTGCTCTGCTCTGTTCTGCTCTGTTCTGCTCTGCTCTGTTCTGCTCTGCTGTGCTCTGCTCTGCTCTGCTTTGCTGTGCTCTGTTCTGCTGTGCTCTGTCCTGCTCTGTCCTCTGTCCTCTGTCCTGCTCTGCTGTGCTCTGCTCTGCTCTGCTGTGCTCTGTTTTGTTCTGCTCTGCTGTGCTCTGTTCTGTCCTGCTCTGCTGTGCTCTGTTCTTCTCTGCTCTGCTCTGCTGTGCTCTGTTCTGCTCTGTTTTGATGTGCTCTGCTGTGCTCTGTTCTGTCCTGCTCTGCTGTGCTCTGCTCTGCTCTGCTCTGCTTTGCTGTGCTCTGCTCTGTTCTGCTCTGCTCTGCTTTGCTGTGCTCTGCTGTGCACTGTTCTGCTCTGCTTTGCTGTGCTCTGCTGTGCTCTGTTCTGCTCTGCTTTGCTGTGCTCTGTTCTGCTCTGTTTTGCTGTGCTCTGTTCTGCTCTGCTCTGCTGTGCTCTGTTATGTGCTCTTCTCTGCTCTGTTCTGCTCTACTGTGCTCTGTTATGTGCTCTGCTCTGTTCTGTGCTCTACTCTGTTCTCTGCTCTGTTCTCTGCTCTGCTCTGTTCTGTGCTCTGCTCTGTGCTCTGCTCTGTTCTGTGCTCTGTTCTGTGCTCTGCTCTGTTCTGTTCTGTGCTGTGCTGTGCTCTGCTCTGTGCTCTGCTCTGTTCTGTGCCCTGCTCTGTTCTGTGCTCTGTTCTGTGCTCTGCTCTGTTCTGTGCTCTGCTCTGTGCTCTGCTCTGTGCTCTGTTCTGTGCTCTGCTCTGTGCTCTGCTCTGCTCTGTTCTGTTCTGTGCTGTGCTGTGCTCTGTGCTCTGTTCTGTTCTGTGCTCTGCTCTGTTCTGTGCTCTGTTCTGTGCTCTGCTCTGCTCTGTTCTGTGCTCTGCTCTGTTCTGTGCTCTGTTATGTGCTCTGCTCTGCTCTGTTCTGTTCTGTTCTGCTATTTGTGTTAAAACACATCCATAAACGGTAACCTTTGATGGCTGAGGCTTTTTTTTCAGCTTTCAAAGTTTTTCCACAGCACTGGAGGAAGGAGGGCTGATTTAGCATTCCTCTTCAACAAAGAGAGAGAGAGCGAGGGAGAGGAAGAAGGAAGGGGGGAGAGAAGGAGAGAAACTGGGAGAAGAGAACAAACTTAAAGATAATAACCAGAGGTAGTGTAATTCTCCCATCTGTTGGCCCTGCATGTGCCAAGAATCTCTATTGTTCATGAGCTACGGAAGGCATTAGATTACTGAGCCTGATATCACAGTGCCACTCTCAGCCTCTCCATGGCTAAAAGAACAAGCTTTGTCAGCTCCCCTCACTCTTCCCCCTCCCCACCAAACAAGGCTTTACTCCCCAGGCTTTTGGTTCCATTGTGGGGGGGAACAATGCGTTACAGCGGAGAAGCAAGCGACTGATGCCGTGAGTGTAATCTCCCTGTGGTGTGTTCTGTGTGGAGAGGAGGGGAGCGAGTCAGAGCAGGGCTATGCTGGGGACTGAGGCGGACGGCAGGGCTATGCTGTGGCCTCTCCTCTGCTTAATTGAAGCGTAAAGAGACTTGGCAGACTTCCTGACACAGCCCAGTCATGTAGGGGGTAGGGGGTTGTTGGAGGGATTGTAGAGTACTGTATAGAGCCCCCTCCCTCTCCTCTCTGATCCTTCCCTCTGGCCCACCCTTAGCTCGCATGGTAGGCCACAGTCCTAACACGACGGTGGGGGTGGTTCTGTTCTGTGTGGGCCCCACAATGGGGAGTTTATGGGTTGTGGTTTGATTTGGTTGGAGAGAAAAGGGGGAGTTGAGACTGAGCCACCCCACCTTCCCTCTCTCTCTGTGGAGTATGCAGGGCTGAGTCTGGCCATGCAGGGCTGAGTCTGGCCATGCAGGGCTGAGTCTGGCCATGCAGGGCTGAGTCTGGCCATGCAGAGCTGAGTCTGGCCATGCAGGGCTGAGTCTGGCCATGCAGGGCTGAGTCTGGCCTTGCAGGGCTGAGTCTGGCCTTGCAGAGCTGAGTCTGGCCATGCAGGGCTGAGTCTGGCCTTGCAGAGCTGAGTCTGGCCATGCAGGGCTGAGTCTGGCCATGCAGAGCTGAGTCTGGCCATGCAGGGCTGAGTCTGGCCATGGTGAGCTGAGTCTGGCCTTGCAGAGCTGAGTCTGGCCATGCAGAGCTGAGTCTGGCCATGCAGGGTTGAGTCTGGCCATGCAGGGCTGAGTCTGGCCTTGCAGAGCTGAGTCTGGCCATGCAGGGCTGAGTCTGGCCATGCAGGGATGAGTCTGGCCATGCAGGGCTGAGTCTGGCCATGCAGGGCTGAGTCTGGCCTTGCAGAGCTGAGTTTGGCCATGCGGGGCTGACTCTGGCCTTGCAGACCTGAGTCTGGCTTTGCAGAGCTGAGTCTGGCCTTGCAGAGCTGAGTCTGGCCATGCGGGGCTGAGTCTGGCCTTGCAGAGTTGAGTCTGGCCATGCGGGGCTGAGTCTGGCCATGCGGGGCTGAGTCTGGCCGTGCGGGGCTGAGTCTGGCCATGGTGGGCTGAGTCTGGCCATGCGGGGCTGAGTCTAGCCATGCAGAGCTGAGTCTGGCCATGCAGGGCTGAGTCTGGCCATGCAGGGCTGAGTCTGGCCATGCGGGGATGAGTCTGGCCTTGCAGAGCTGAGTCTGGCCATGCAGGGCTGAGTCTAGCCATGCAGAGCTGAGTCTGGCCATGCAGGGCTGAGTCTGGCCTTGCAGGGCTGAGTCTGGCCTTGCAGAGCTGAGTCTGGCCATGCAGGGATGAGTCTGGCCATGCAGGGCTGAGTCTGGCCATGCAGGGCTGAGTCTGGCCTTACAGAGCTGAGTCTGGCCATGCGGGGCTGAGTCTGGCCTTGCAGAGCTGAGTCTGGCCATGCAGGGCTGAGTCTAGCCATGCAGAGCTGAGTCTGGCCATGCAGGGCTGAGTCTGGCCTTGCAGGGCTGAGTCTGGCCTTGCAGAGCTGAGTCTGGCCATGCAGGGCTGAGTCTGGCCTTGCAGAGCTGAGTCTGGCCATGCAGGGCTTAGTCTGGCCATGCAGAGCTGAGTCTGGCCATGCAGGGCTGAGTCTGGCCATGCAGGGCTGAGTCTGGCCATGCAGGGCTGAGTCTGGCCATGCCGAGCTGAGTCTGACCTTGCAGAGCTGAGTCTGGCCATGCAGGGCTGAGTCTGGCCATGCAGAGCTGAGTCTGGCCATGCAGGGCTGAGTCTGGCCATGCAGGGCTGGGTCTGGCCATGCAGGGATGAGTCTGGCCATGCAGGGCTGAGTCTGGCCTTGCAGAGCTAAGTCTGGCCATGCAGGGCTGAGTCTGGCCTTGCAGAGCTGAGTCTGGCCATGCAGGGCTGAGTCTGGCCATGCAGAGCTGAGTCTGGCCATGCAGGGCTGAGTCTGGCCTTGCAGAGCTGAGTCTGGCCTTGCAGAGCTGAGTCTGGCCTTGCAGAGCTGAGTCTGGCCTTGCAGAGCTGAGTCTGGCCATGCGGGGCTGAGTCTGGCCTTGCAGAGTTGAGTCTGGCCATGCGGGGCTGAGTCTGGCCATGCAGGGCTGAGTCTGGCCATGCGGGGCTGAGTCTGGCCATGCGGGGCTGAGTCTGGCCATGCGGGGCTGAGTCTGGCTTGACTTGACTTGACTTGATTCCCCACAGATTCCCCCCACTCAATGAAGAGTCTTCAACTATCCTGTACTTTTTTGAGCTCTCCTGCTCTTCCGTTGAAGATCTAGAGCAATCAACCTGTTGTCCATTCGTTTGGAACACAACTCTGCATCCCCGCCATCACACAATTACTGTTGTTGTTACGCAATCCAAAAACGACCCATTATAAATCGTAATCTGGGTCAGGTGGGCATCATTTGAAAGCTTGTTCTATTGCCAACATGACTAGCTAAGTTCTAAAATAGGATCTCACAGTTCGGCTTTCACAAGGCCATTCAGAGAAACAGATTGTAATTTTGGTGCTAATAGAAAGGTATCAGGTGTGTGTGTCAGGTGTGTGTGTCGTGGTGAATTTCCTTCACAATAAACAAACATGTGCTCATTCTGTTCAGAACATCCCAAGGTTTGAAACATGTTGTCTTGTAACTGTACATCAAACATAGTGATCATAAACGTTGACACTGTATATGACTTGAGTGTTATGATTTGGAAATGTGAAGTGCATATTTGGACTGTGTTTGGCTTGCTTGTATGATATCAAAGTGATATTTATTATATTTTTCAACGTCTCATCTTTCAAAATATATCGAATCATCTTAATTTACAGCATTTCCCTCACTCAGACAAAAGATTTGCAAAAGTTGCCCAATTACCGGGAGGGATGGGCTCATAACGTCTGTTAGTCAAAACCCATACAGAGCTGTGTAGCGCAGTCAGAGCTCTGACGTCATGTATAGCATGTTCCTGTACAGCCACTAGGTTTGGATATTTCCCAGGTATTTTACAAATGTTCCATCCAGAGAATAAATCATTTTTCTCCTGGGTAACCCGGTATTTACCAACAAAACCAGAAGTGTCATAACTAAAGCATTATAAAACACATATATATGTCTGGATTTGATTAGAGCTTTGATCAGCATGAAAACTCTAGCCTGATGCTACCTGAGCCTGATGCTATCTGAGCCTGATGCTATCTGAGCCTGATGCTATCTGAGCCTGATGCTACCTGAGCCTGATGCTACCTGAGCCTGATGCTACCTGAGCCTGATGAGCCCGACATTAAAGACATTTAATGAGCCCTACATTAAAGACATTTAATGAGACCTATATTAAAGATATTTAATGAGACCTATATTAAAGACATTTTATGAGACCTACATTAAAGGCATTTTATGAGACCTACATTAAAGACATTTAATGAGTCCTACATTAAAGACATTTAATGAGACCTACATTAAAGACATTTAATGAGACCTACATTAAAGACATTTTATGAGACCTACATTAAAATTACACACCTCCTTTAAACCATGAAGCTGGGAGAGAACATGTTTCGTGCCATAGACGTGGCTCACAAAGTTACAATTATAGGCTAGCAATTTGATTTTAATGTTTAAATATAATGGAGCCTATTTGTATAATTAGTAGGCTGACACCTTTCACAATATTTCCCCTGATGTTATTAGCCTACCTCCTCTTTCTCCCTCTATTGTTGCTTCATTCCTTCCTCCTTTCAACAGTTAAATGAAATACGTTTTGTGGTCCTTATCGTCATCATTCTGACATCCTTGAATAATATAGGACTAGAATGAGATGCAGAAGGCCTTCACTTCTCTTCACCAAGATTAAATGGTTATGGGTGTGAATAATTAACTGTTGTAGTCTACCACCATCTGAATGGTTATGGGTGACGGTATGAATGGAAATCTGCTATGTCTTACCACCATCGCTCGGTCTCTCTTCATTCAAACTGCCTGTAAAGTTCAGTTGGCTGCTGTGTTTAACATTCAGCGAACAAGAACTCACATCGCTCTTCGAATAGTCTTTTAGTATAACACATGTATGGGCTTGGGACTCCACGAGCTAGGAAGCATTCGTTAGGAGAGAGGCCAGTGGAGAGCAGACGTGTATTGAGAAAGAGACGTCTTATAAGTAAGAAGCTCATGTATAAAACATCATTCATTAGCTGAATATAAGGTGAATACTGCATTGAATGTACTACCTGAAAGAGGAAGGCTAGGACATCTATATATATATATACATCTTGAATAGTATTATCTATTTGGGATGCAAGTTGAATGGAACTGATGGAGAGAAAGAAGCATCGTAATAGAGTGCTCGCCGATTTAAAGCAACGATGTTCGGTGAGCGGCTGTTTTAAAGCTCTGCAGCTGCAAAATAAAAATCTTTACAATTAACACATAAGGTGACCCCAGAACGCCAGATGGAGATGTGTAAATTAGATGCGCGTTCAGGCTACACTGCAGCAAATGTAGGCCTACCTGTCACAAGGAAAAAGGTTGCCATGATGAGATGGTACATAGTGAGATGTGCTGTCTGTCCCCACCCTGAGCGTTGATGATTGATCATGCAGATGGCAGATTTAGACATATCATTTCATCTCATGCTGTTGATATAAATCATTTATAATAATTTACCGGTTTCTCACTGTTATTTATCTCGGGAAAAGGGAGTGGGGTTGGGTGGTAAATCTCGGTAACCAGTTTCCTGGGGTTCAGCCCTGTGTAAATGGCTACAGGCCCAATGCAGTCAAAAATGTGTGTTTTATTTTTCTGTGTTTTATTCATATTTCCACACTATGAGGTTGGAATAATACTGTGAAATTGTGAAAATTATAATGCCCTTTTAGTGTAAAAGCTGTTTGAAAAGACCACCTGAAATCTCAGCCTGTTTTGGTGGGATGGAGTTTTGGCCTGCCTGGTGACATCACCAGAGGGTAAATTAGGTAATAGACCAATAAGAAAGAGAGTTCCAAACCTCTCTGCCAATAACAGCTCGTTTTCAGTTTTCCCCTCCCCACTCAGATCACTCCTTTCAGTCCTATCAAAGTTCTTGATTGAGAAATGTCTCTTTGCTAATAAGCTATTTTTGTTTATTTTTGACCATTTTAATTGAAAACAATCACAGTAAGATACTTCATTGTTACACAGAAATTAATTGATATTTAGGTAGAAATGTCTGCATTGGACCTTTAATGCATGGTCACAGTGAGTGCATCTCATTTAGTCTGTATGTGTGTGTGAGTCAGTCCCTGAGTCTCTCCGGCTGTCTGTGTGTCTTCATGCATGTCTACATACATGTGTGTGTGTCAACAGTATCCATATGTATGTCTCAGGTGTCAGCTCCTTGCTCCCCTCCCACCCTCTCCCTCTCTGACTGGGATTAGTCCACCCAGGCCTGTCAGTAGGCAGCTGTGGGACTGCATGGGGCTGTACAGCTGTGTGTGGAGCCGAGGGTGTGTATGTAGGTCTGTGGAGGGAAAGAGGATTGGGCCACTCCTGGTCACCATCTGAGCCAAGCACGAGTTGTTTTGGCTTTGATATCACAGAGGGGCCCTTTGTGCTGTGGGGTGAGAAGCGGTCAAAAACGGGGAGTGTGTGTGTGTGTGATAGTGAGTGTGTGCAAGTGTTAATGTGTGTGTTAGTGGGCTCGAAGTAGAGATTAAAGGAGAACACATCCTAAAACCCTCTGCTGAAGGCTGCTCAGAATGTTGAGGATGTACTGTCTCAAACAGAGGGATTTCTCAAGAATGCGTTGACTGATCATTGACTCTCTCTGCATTCTGGGAAATGTGAAGTTCTCTGAGGGGTTGAACAGTGCAGCTTGTGACCTATGACATCAACTCCAGTCAGATGAATGCTCCAATTCCAGTGTCACACACAGGCTCTCTCTCTCTCTCTCTCTCTCCCTCTCTAGCTAGCTCTATCTCACACACACACACACACACACACACACACACACACACACACACACACACACACACACACACACACACACACACACACACACACACACACACACACACACACACACACACACACACACACACACACACACAGAGAGATAGAGGGGCTGTGACACAGACAGAGGGAAGGGAAGAGGTGACCATTTGACCTCAGCCTCTGGGGTCATGACCTAGTTACTTGACCAACTCTCATCGGTTACACTTCCCGATTTCCTTTTATTTCCTATTCACTGTCAACTATCTCCTACATCCTCAACGCACATGTCTTCCCTCCTCCTCTCCACATCCATCTCTCCATTCCTCTGTATCCTCAGTCAGTAGTGTGATGTGTTTTGGGCTCCATGTCCCTCTCTGCCTGCCCTACATCCATCCATCCTCTCACCCCTCTTCATTGTGCTTCTCCTCTGTTTAATGTGGGATAGCGAGGAGCAGCGAGGGGGTTGCCACTCCTTTGATGAAACATAACACAG
Source organism: Oncorhynchus clarkii lewisi (assembly GCF_045791955.1). Classification (NCBI taxonomy): domain Eukaryota; kingdom Metazoa; phylum Chordata; class Actinopteri; order Salmoniformes; family Salmonidae; genus Oncorhynchus; species Oncorhynchus clarkii. The sequence goes on from NC_092162.1 coordinate 48,951,868, forward strand.
GGGTTAATCCAGCAGATTAAAGCCCATTTGAAAGCACTGAAATGAATGGATAATAGTTAGTGCTCTGATACATTTGAAAGGGTGGATTAAACATCTCTAAAAGCCCAGCTTAAAGAGACTCTAAAAGTCACATGCAAGGTTAATTGTTTTCCAGTGAACGTTCCGCCATCTTCATGTTAAAAGCTGGATCAATATGGAGAAACTGTGAAGGTAGCATTGTGTAGCTGATGCTACTTGGTGAGATACTAAATTGCAATATGGCTTTGGGAGATGGTTGTATTGTGTTCAGATATTCAGATTTCTGTGGTTTGACTACAGGGCCAAACCCCTATAGGATCATACCACTACATACCCCATGCCTCTATAGTATTCTCCATAGGATTTCTCGGTATGGTGTGAATGGTACCTTTTAACCCCAAGAGGAGGTGATGGAACGTTTCTGGGATTGGATGGGTTTATGTGTTTAACTATACTGCCCTATAAACCTAGTGCCCTATTTCATCTTTCTCACACACAGGGTTTAAGGCCTGTTACAGAGGTGGCTGTGTTACACACCCAATTCACCCTAGAATGTCCACTTCCTCTCTCCTCCTCTGGCTTCCTGATTCCTACGTCATTAAGAGTAGGAGAGTTATTCATGCATTTGGCTCTGGTGACCGATCCACTGTCAACTCTGCTATGACATGCAATGTGTGTGTCAGATCACATCACAGACTGACTATGTGACCATCTGCATGTAATCAGATTACCACACACACACACACACAACACAACACTGTCTAGGCACGCATGGTATGACTGAAGCACAACAACATACTCTGTCCATGACATAAAACACTTCAGTGGCAGCTGACATGTCTTGCTGGTAACTCCTTCTGCTGGTATGCAGTAAAGCTGAATGGACAGACTGACAGTTATACAGACAGAGAGGGAGGCCCCTAGTAGCCCCCCGTCCTCAAAGACCATCTGCCCGCTCTGGAGCCCGCAACCTGAGAGGCAGGACAGAGGAGAGAAGAGTAGGACACTCCCCATGCACTCCTGTGCCAAGCCAAACAGCCCACTGAGCCCGCTGCTCGTGTGTCTGGGTGCCAGCGTGTGTGCCAACGGCTTTACGCCCAGACAATGGTTAGAGAGAGATAGACAGAGAGAGGGAGAGAGGGAGGAGAGAAGGGAAGTGACGGAAGGATAAGAGATTCTTGGATGGCGTGTGACTCGAGGTCCTGAAGGTGAGACATGGTCTTGAGTCTGACCCAGGCCTGCCTCTCTAATATTGCCTCCACTGTTGGGCTGGGCAGGTCTCCCCACCATGCCCTCTGGCCAGGCTGCATGTCACCACGCAGACATCTGGCACACCAACCAGGGACACATCACTCTGGTCTAATACAAACACTACACTCTTAGAAACAAACATGCTATCTAGAACCTAAAAGGTTTCTTCGGCTGTTCCCAGAGGATAACCCTTTGAAGAAACCTTTTTGGTTCCAGATAGAACCATATTGGGTTTCATGTAGAACCCTTTCCCCAGAGGGTTCTACATGGAACCCAAAAGAGTTCCGCCTACAACCAAAAAGGTTTCTCCTATGGGGACAGTCGAAGAACCCTTTGGAACCCTTTTTTCTAAGACTTTTTTCTAAGATTGTTCCTGTTCCCAAGAAAGCTAAGGTAACTGAGCTAAACGAATACCGCCCCGTAGCACTCACATCCGTCATCATGAAGTGCTTTGAGAGACTAGTCAAGGACCATATCACCTCCACCCTACCTGACACCCTAGACCCACTCCAATTTGCTTACCGCCCAAATAAGTCCACAAACGATGCAATCTCAACCAAACTGCACACTGCCCTAACCCATCTGGACAAGAGGAATACCTATGTGAGAATGCTGTTCATCGACTACAGCTCGGCATTCAACACCATAGTACCCTCCAAGCTCGTCTCGACCCCGCCCTGTGCAACTGGGTACTGGACTTCCTGACGGGCCGCCCCCAGGTGGTGAGGGTAGGCAACAACATCTCCTCCCCGCTGATCCTCAACACTGGGGCCCCACAAGGGTGCGTTCTGAGCCCTCTCCTGTACTCCCTGTTCACCCACGACTGCGTGGCCACGCACGCCTCCAACTCAATCATCAAGTTTGCGGACGACACAACAGTGGTAGGCTTGATTACCAACAACGACGAGACGGCCTACAGGGAGGAGGTGAGGGCCCTCGGAGTGTGGTGTCAGGAAAATAACCTCATACTCAACGTCAACAAAACTAAGGAGATGATTGTGGACTTCAGGAAACAGCAGAGGGAACACCCCCCTATCCACATCGATGGAACAGTAGTGGAGAGGGTAGCAAGTTTTAAGTTCCTCGGCATACACATCACAGACAAACTGAATTGGTCCACTCACACAGACAGCATCGTGAAGAAGGCGCAGCAGCGCCTCTTCAACCTCAGGAGGCTGAAGAAATTCGGCTTGTCACCAAAAGCACTCACAAACTTCTACAGATGCACAATCGAGAGCATCCTGGCGGGCTGTATCACCGCCTGGTATGGCAACTGCACCACCCTCAACCGTAAGGCTCTCCAGAGGGTAGTGAGGTCTGCACAACGCATCACCGGGGGCAAACTACCTGCCCTCCAGGACACCTACACCACCCGATGTCACAGGAAGGCCATAAAGATCATCAAGGACATCAACCACCCGAGCCACTGCCTGTTCACCCCGCTATCATCCAGAAGGCGAGGTCAGTACAGGTGCATCAAAGCTGGGACCGAGAGACTGAAAAACAGCTTCTATCTCAAGGCCATCAGACTGTTAAACAGCCACCACTAACACTGAGTGGCTGCTGCCAACACACTGACACTGACTCAACTCCAGCCACTTTAATAATGGGAATTGATGGGAAATGATGTAAATATATCACTAGCCACTTTAAACAATGCTACCTTATATAATGTTACTTACCCTACATTATTCATCTCATATGCATACGTATATACTGTACTCTATATCATCGACTGTATCCTTATGTAATACATGTATCACTATGCCACTTTGTTTACATACTCATCTCATTTGTACATACTGTACTCGATACCATCTACTGTATCTTGCCTATGCTGCTCTGTGCCATCACTCATTCATGTATCCTTATGTACATATTCTTTATCCCCTTACACTGTGTACAAGACAGTAGTTTTGGAATTGTTAGTTAGATTACTTGTTATTACTGCATTGTCGGAACTAGAAGCACAAGCATTTCGCTACACTCGCATTAACATCTGCTAACCATGTGTATGTGACAAATAAAATTTGATTTGATTGGATTTGATTTGATTAAGAGTGTACGCTAACCCCCAAACAGATTCTCTTATTCTGCACGTTTGAATTCATGGATTTGTGACGAAACAGACAGCTGTGCTAGATTAGAGTGGTATGGAATGCATGGACAGAGGGATTGAGAGCAGAGTTTAGAGAGGAAATTGCAGATGAGAGGAGGCTGAGTGGATATAGAGAGCACAGAGGTACTTGAAGTGTTTCCTGTGGGCTCTCTCCCTCTCTCTATTTCTCTTTATCTCTTCTTCTCTCTTCCTCTCTCTCTCTGTGTCTCTTTCTCTCTAGCTGAATGAGTTCAGCCACCCTCAGTCAGGACCGTTTGTTTAACCTCCTAATTGGACAAAGTCCTGCTTAAAAGTTGGAGAGTCTCTATGCACATTGTCATGTCTGACACCAACCCCCTCGCCTCTTGTGTCCGTTGGGCTTCCAGACGGAAAGTCTATTGATGCCATGGCACAGACAAACTGCCTCCCAGTCCCATTCTAACTCCCACCCTAGTCCCTTTGTAGGTGTCCGCGTGTGGGTGTAGGCGTGTGTGTGGGAGAGAAAAAGAGATGCTTGTGTGTGTCTGTGTGTCTTCTCCCTCTCACCATTCTGTCTCAGTAACTGACAACGTTGTACACAGAATAAACGTCATAGATAAGACAGTTAAAGGAGTGTGTGAGTCAGTGTAATAACATTACTCTCCCTATTGGTGAGGCAGAATGGAAGTGCTATTATTGACTAGTATACTTTGATTCTCTCCCTCTCTCATTCCCTATCTCATTCCCTCTCTCATTCCCTCTCTCATTCCCTCTCTCATTCCCTCTCTCATTCCCTCTCTCATTCCCTCCCTCATTCCCTCCCTCATTCCCTCTCTCATTCCCTCCCTCATTCCCTCTCTCATTCCCTCTCTCATTCCCTCTCTCATTCCCTCCCTCATTCCCTCTCTCATTCCCTCCTTCATTCCCTCCCTCATTCCCTCTCTCATTCCCTCCCTCATTCCCTCTCTCATTCCCTCTCTCATTCCCTCTCTCATTCCCTCCCTCATTCCGTCCCTCATTCCATCCCTCATTCCCTCCCTCATTCCCTCTCTCATTCCCTCTCTCATTCCCTCTCTCATTCCCTCCCTCATTCCATCCCTCATTCCCTCTCTCATTCCCTCTCTCATTCCCTCCCTCATTCCATCCCTCATTCCCTCTCTCATTCCCTCCCTCATTCCATCCCTCATTCCCTCTCTCATTCCCTCTCTCATTCCCTCCCTCATTCCCTCTCTCATTCCCTCTCTCATTCCCTCTCTCATTCCCTCCCTCATTCCATCCCTCATTCCCTCTCTCATTCCCTCTCTCATTCCCTCGTTCATTCCCTCGTTCATTCCCTCCCTCATTCCATCCCTCATTCCCTCTCTCATTCCCTCCCTCATTCCTTCTTTTAATCTGAGCATCCATCTAGAGCAGCAGCCATTCTACCCGCAGCGCAGCAGACATTGTCTCACAGACTCAGAGAGAGGGGAGAAAAGACGCAGACACATTTAAGAGCGAGGCAGAGAGAAAAATGAACAGACAAAAAGATCAAATTATCTCCTGCAATTAATTATCTGCAAGTAGAAAGACACAATAAAAGTGATAAATGCCTCTTTATCTCCATCTTAACGGAGGAAAGACGGCAGCTGTGTTATCACCTCCTTTGTATTCCGTAGAAAACATTTCCTTTGCCATTGCAAAGTAAATGATGTGGGTTTATCGGATTAGGGATCTCTGGGTAATAAATACTGTTGTTTTATTTCCCTCCCCTCCTTAAACATGATTACTGTTAACAATTTAGAAATATTATTACAACACTTCTATGGCAGCGCTCATTTGCATAATGCATTGCTGTTGAAATCACTTGATTCTACTGGCTGAGGTAAGAGAGGGAAGAGAGGTAAGAGAGGTAAGAGAGGTAAGAGAGGGAAGAGAGGTAAGAGAGTGTAACGGTTCTCTTCTTGTGAAGTAGAGGCGGACCAAAGCGCAGCGTGGTGGTTGTTCATTGTATTTTATTGACGACACTATACATGAACAAACTAACGAAAAAACAAGAAACGTGAGAACTCAAAACAGCCCTGTCTGGTGCAAACACAAAAACAGGAACAATCACCCACAAACAAACAGTGAAACCCAGGCTACCTAAGTATGATTCTCAATCAGAGACAACTAATGACACCTGCCTCTGATTGAGAACCATACTAGGCCGAAAACATAGAACTGCCCCAAAACATAGAAAAACAAACAGACTGCCCACCCAACTCACGCCCTGACCATACTAAATAAATACAAAAACAAAGGAAATAGAGGTCAGAACGTGACAGTACCCCCCCCCCAAAGGTGCGGACTCCGGCCGCAAAACCTTGACCTATAGGGGAGGGTCTGGGTGGGCGTCTGTCCGCGGTGGCGGCTCTGGCGCGGGACGCGGACCCCACTTCGCCATTGTCTCAGTCCGCCTTATTGTCCGCCTCCGTGGCTTACTCACCATGCCCACCCCTCTCAATGACCCCACTGGACAGAGGGGCTGCTTGGGACAGAGGGGCAGCTCGGGACAGAGGTGAAGCAGCTGCTCGGGACAGAGGGACAGCTGCTCGGGACAGAGGGACAGCTGCTCGGGACAGAGGGACAGCTGCTCGGGACAGAGGGACAGCTGCTCGGGACAGAGGGACAGCTGCTCCGGGCGGAGGGGCTCTAGCGGACCCTGGCTGACTGGCGGCACTGGCGGCCCCTGGTTGACTGGCGGCACTGGCGGCCCCTGGCTGACTGGCGGCACTGGCGGCCCCTGGCTGACTGGCGGCACTGGCGGCCCCTGGCTGACTGGCGGCACTGGCGGCCCCTGGCTGACGGGCGGCACTGGCGGCCCCTGGCTGACGGGCGGCACTGGCGGCCCCTGGCTGACGGGCGGCACTGGCGGCCCCTGGCTGACGGGCGGCACTGGCGGCCCCTGGCTGACGGGCGGCACTGGCGGCTCCTGGCTGACGGGCGGCACTGGCGGCTCCTGGCTGACGGGCGGCATTGGCGGCTCCTGGCAGACGGTCGGCACTGGCGGCGCTGGGCAGACGGGCGGCACTGGCGGCGCTGGGCAGACGGGCGGCGCTGGGCAGACGGGCGGCGCTGGCGGCGCTGGGCAGACTGGCGGCGCTGGGCAGACGGGCGGCGCTGGGCAGACGGGCGGCGCTGGCGGCGCTGGGCAGACGGGCGGCGCTGGCGGCGTTGGGCAGACGGGAAGCTCCGATGGCGCCGGGCAGACGGGAAGCTCCGGCAGAGGCGCCGGACAGGCGGGAGGCTCCGGCAGCGGCGCCGGACAGGCGGGAGGCTCCGGCAGAGGCGCCGGACAGGCGGGAGGCTCCGGCAGCGGCGCCGGACAGGCGGGAGGCTCCGGCAGAGGCGCCGGACAGGCGGGAGGCTCCGGCAGAGGCGCCGGACAGGCGGGAGGCTCCGGCAGAGGCGCCGGACAGGCGGGAGGCTCCGGCAGAGGCGCCGGACAGGCGGGAGGCTCCGGCAGAGGCGCCGGACAGGCGGGAGACTCCGGCAGCGCTGGAGAGGAGGAAGGCTCTGGACGGATGGGCCGGAGAGACAGCCTGGTACGGGGAGCTGCCACCGGAGGGCTGGGGTGTGGAGGTGGTGACGGATAGACCGGGCCGTGCAGGCGCACTGGAGCTCTTGAGCACCGAGCCTGCCCAACCTTACCCGGTTGAATGGTCCCGGTCGCCCTGCCAGTGCGGCGAGGTGGAATAGCCCGCACTGGGCTATGCAGGCGAACCGGGGACACCGTGCGCAAGGCTGGTGCCATGTAAGCCGGCCCAAGGAGACGCACTGGAGACCAGATGCGTAGAGCCGGCTTCATGGCACTTGGCTCGATGCCCACTCTAGCCCGGCCGATACGCGGAGCTGGAATGTACCGCACCGGGCTGTGCACCCGCACTGGGGACACCGTGCGCTCCACAGCATAACACGGTGCCTGCCCGGTCTCTCTAGCCCCCCGGTAACCACAGGAAGTTGGCTCAGGTCTCCTACCTGGCGTAGCCATACTCCCTGTTAGCTCCCCCCCCAAGAAATTTTTGGTGCTGACTCCCGGGCTTCCATCCACGACGCCGCGCTGCCTCCTCATACCAGCGCCTCTCCGCTTTCGCCGCCTCCCGTTCTTCCTTGGGGCGGCGATATTCTCCTGGCTGAGCCCAAGGTCCTTTACCGTCTAATTCGTCCTCCCATGTCCATACCTCCTCGCGCTGCTCCTGCTGCTGCTTTCTCCTTTGCCCATTACCACACCGCTTGGTCCTGTTGTGGTGGGTGATTCTGTAACGGTTCTCTTCTTGTGAAGTAGAGGCGGACCAAAGCGCAGCGTGGTGGTTGTTCATTGTATTTTATTGACGACACTATACATGAACAAACTAACGAAAAAACAAGAAACGTGAGAACTCAAAACAGCCCTGTCTGGTGCAAACACAAAAACAGGAACAATCACCCACAAACAAACAAACTAATGACACCTGCCTCTGATTGAGAACCATACTAGGCCGAAAACATAGAACTGCCCCAAAACATAGAAAAAACAAACAGACTGCCCACCCAACTCACGCCCTGACCATACTAAATAAATACAAAAACAAAGGAAATAGAGGTCAGAACGTGACAGAGAGGTAAGAGAGGGAAGACAACAACCAGGTCCTGCTATCGTACCTTACTCTTGCCACTCTCTTTATTTCTGGCTGGCCATCTCCTGCTCTCCCTCACTGTTTCTTTCTGTCTGGCCATCTCCTGCTCTCCCTCACTGTTTCTTTCTGTCTGGCCATCTCCCGGTCTCCCTCACTGTTTCTTTCTGTCTGGCCATCTCCCGGTCTCCCTCACTGTTTCTTTCTGTCTGGCCATCTCCCGGTCTCCCTCACTGTTTCTTTCTGTCTGGCCATCTCCCAGTCTCCCTCCCTGTTTCTTTCTGTCTGGCCATCTCCCAGTCTCCCTCACTGTTTCTTTCTGTCTGGCCATCTCCCGGTCTCCCTCACTGTTTCTTTCTGTCTGGCCATCTCCCGGTCTCCCTCACTGTTTCTTTCTGTCTGGCCATCTCCCGGTCTCCCTCACTGTTTCTTGTACATATAGTAGATTCTCTCTCATCCTCATTCCACCTCTTCTCTCTCTCCCTTAAGGCTGAACCAGTTCTATACTTAATATAGGCTGTACTGTAGGCCATTCCAGGTCTTTGACACCACTGATTGTTTTAAGCGTGTGTGTGTGTGTGTGTGTGTGTGACATTCCTGGGTGGCAGTGCCCTTTCTGTCTGCAGTGGTCTCCACCACAGACTTCCAGGGCTTCTCACTCCTGCATCCTGCTCACGTGAGCTGGCAACAGGCTGTGCATACACAACGCCCATTGACATAAGTGTGTGTGTGTGTGTGTGTGTGTGTGTGTGTGTGAGTGTGAGTTGGGCAGCCTGTTTGCCTGTACAGACTAACTGATGGAGATTAGATCAGTATCTGTGTGTGGAACAAAGACCTCTTCCTGCTCAACAGAGGTATCAGTGTCCTGGTTCTGCTGCTCTACATATATATATATATATATATATATATATATATATATATATATATATATATATATATATATATATATATACACACACTGGCCTGACCCGCCATGGATGTGTTTAACCAGAAGTCCAAACAAGACTATTAAACAAACAACCATTTGACCAACTGGGGACATTGTGTTAGTCTTCACAAGGTCAAATGCTATTTCTAGGGTGTTTAGGTTTAAGGTTACAATTAGTGTTAAGATTAGAATTAGGTTAAGGATTAGGTTTAGGGTTAGGTTTAAGGTTAGGTATTAGGGTTAGGGTTAAGGTTTGGTTATGGTTTAGGGTTAAGAAAAATAGGATTTTGAATGGGACTGAATTGTGTGTCCCCACAAGGTTAGCTGTACAAGACTGTGTGTGTGTGTGTGTGTGTGTGTGTGTGTGTGTGTGTGTGTGTGTGTGTGTGTGTGTGTGTGTGTGTGTGTGTGTGTGTGTGTGTGTGTGTGTGTGTGTGTGTGTGTGTGTACTGTATTCTACTCCGACATTGCTCGTCCTAATATTTACATCTTTTTTTAATTCCATTATTTTGCTTTAGATTTGTGTGTATTGTTGTGAATCGTTAGATACTACTGCACTGTTGGAGCTAGGAACACAAGCACTTCGCTACACCCACAATAACATCTAGTAAATATGTGTATGTGACCAATCCAAAATGATTTGATTTGATGACTGCATGGGTAAAGGGCCATCTCCCGGTCTCCCTCATTGGGAGAGGGGGGGCTTTCTGTGTATGTCATGTAGAACATTTCTCGGAGGCAGTAAAAGTAGAGAAAGAGTGAGGGTGAAGGAGAAAGGCCATCCTCTTCAGTCTTGACAAAGATGGCCATTATAACCTCCCCTGTTTCCCACAGCCTCCTATAGTCTTGTGGCTGTAGGCAGCTCCAGGCCCTGTCTGTCTGTCTGGCCACCAGTAGTCGCTGACATCCTGGTGCTGGGCCACATGGCCCCAGGCTAATCACGTTAGTGCCAGAGACAGAGTTGATAAGTTCAAACCCCATTATCACAGATAAGGGCTCAGCTCAATAGATCCTGGTGGCATGGCTAACCAACAGACACAACAAACACAGACACTACAATAACAATACTCCATCTCCCGGTGTCAGGATAACACACCTTCCATCTCACTGGCTTGGTGTCAGTATAACACACACCTTCCATCTCACCGGCTTGGTGTCAGGATAACACACCTTCTGTCCCACTGGCTTTGTGTCAGGATAACACACCTTCCATCTCACTGGCTTGGTGTCAGGATAACACACACCTTCCATCTCACCGGCTTGGTGTCAGGATAACACACACCTTCCATCTCACTGGCTTGGTGTCAGGATAACACACCTTCCATCTCACTTGCTTGGTGTCAGTATAAAACACACCTTCCATCTCACTGGCTTGGTGTCAGGATAACACACCTTCCATCTCACTGGCTTGGTGTCAGGATAACACACCTTCCATCTCACTGGCTTGGTGTCAGTATAAAACACACCTTCCATCTCACTGGCTTGGTGTCAGGATAACACACCTTCCATCTCACTGGCTTGGTGTCAGGATAACACACCTTCCATCTCACTGGCTTGGTGTCAGTATAAAACACACCTTCCATCTCACTGGCTTGGTGTCAGTATAACACACCTTCCATCTCACTGGCTTGGTGTCAGTATAAAACACACCTTCCATCTCACTTGCTTGGTGTCAGGATAACACACCTTCCATCTCACTGGCTTGCTGTCAGGATAACACACCTTCCATCTCACTGGCTTGGTGTCAGGATAACACACCTTCCATCTCACTTGCTTGGTGTCAGTATAACACACCTTCCATCTCACTGGCTTGGTGTCAGGATAACACACCTTCCATCTCACTGGCTTGGTGTCAGGATAACACACCTTCCATCTCACTTGATTGGTGTCAGTATAAAACACACCTTCCATCTCACTGGCTTGATGTCAGGATAACACACACCTTCCATCTCACTGGCTTGGTGTCAGGATAACACACACCTTCCATCTCACTTGCTTGGTGTCAGGATAACACACCTTCCATCTCACTTGCTTGGTGTCAGTATAACACACCTTCCATCTCACTGGTTTGCTGTCAGGATAACACACCTTCCATCTCACTGGCTTGGTGTCAGGATAACACACCTTCCATCTCACTGGCTTGGTGTCAGGATAACACACCTTCCATCTCACTGGCTTGGTGTCAGGATAACACACCTTCCATCTCACTGGCTTGGTGTCAGGATAACACACACCTTCCATCTCACTGGCTTAACACACATCTTTCTGCTAATCATACCCCTCTGACTCTCTCACCAGTATAGTACATGCTACCCTGACTCTCAGTCTCTCATGTTCATGTAGTCTATACAGTTTACTTTTATACACCTGCTAACCCACCACAAAGGAGGTCAAATTGGTCATCATGAGATAACATAGGTGTAGATTGTATTTGAGAGTTTTGGTTGGTGATCAGATTTACCAGGTATCTCACCCTCTCCTGTTGGAGGAAGATTCATGTAGAGAGAGTTGGACTGAAACACTGCAGAGTTTTCAGGCCCAGGATTTTACTTTCTCTTCTTCACGACTCATTCGTCCTATATATCGACCTGCCTCATAATGATTTTCTTTTTCCTCAGAGCCCCCCCACCCCCTCCTCTCCCCCTGTCTCTCATTCTCGCTATTTCTCTCTCTCTCCTCTGTCTGCCTTTCTCACTGGACCCTAAAACACATTTAATAGTTGCTGCAGGAAAACTGAATGGCTCGTGAAAAAGACACACAGGTGCATTTGTGTTTGTCCAGCCTTGCAGTGAAACAGAAATAAATAGAGAAGAGAAGTAGACTAAACATAGGACCGTGTGTTTGTTCATGGTGTATGCCGCTGTGTGTGTGTGTGTGTGTGTGTGTGTGTGTGTGTGTGTGTGTGTGTGTGTGTGTGTGTGTGTGTGTGTGTGCTGGGGTGGACTGGGACTATAAATCGGCTCTGGCATTTCTGACAAACCGGACCATTTTTGTCCTTGAGGCCCCCCACCAGACCGTTTTTGTCCTTGAGGCCCCCCACCAGAACGTTTTTGTCCTTGAGGCCCCCCACCAGACCGTTTTTGTCCTCGAGGCCCCCCACCAGACCGTTTTTGTCCTTGAGGCCCCCCACCAGACCGTTTTTGACCTTGAGGCCCCCCACCAGACCGTTTTTTGTCCTCGAGGCCCCCCACCAGACCGTTTTTGTCCTTGAGGCCCCCCACCAGACCGTTTTTGTCCTTGAGGCCCCCCACCAGACCGTTTTTGTCCTTGAGGCCCCCCACCGGACCGTTTTTGTCCTTGAGGCCCCCCGTCAGACCGTTTTTGTCCTTGAGGCCCCCCGCCAGACCGTTTTTGTCCTTGAGGCCCCCCGCCAGACCGTTTTTGTCCTTGAGGCCCCCCACCAGACCGTTTTTGTCCTTGAGGCCCCCCACCAGACCGTTTTTGTCCTTGAGGCCCCCCGCCAGACCGTTTTTGTCCTTGAGGCCCCCCACCAGACCGTTTTTGTCCTTGAGGCCCCCCACCGGACCGTTTTTGTCCTCGAGGCCCCCCACCGGCCCATTTTTGTCCCCGAGGCCCCCCACCGGCCCATTTTTGTCCCCGAGGCCCGCATCATTAGCGAGATAATGATAATTTAGCGCAAAACACCGAAGTCAGACAGGCCCACTAGCAGTCCTGGAATGAATAGAAACGTAATTAAATAATTTGCCTACATGTCAAAGTGTAGGTGATAACATATGCGTATTGGCCACAGCCTCTCATGTCCACACCGATGCTGACATGAGGGAGTCGCCACCTTGCAATCTGAGCGGAGGCCGTCAACATTTTGAAACTATTTAACCATAAACGCAGTTGTTTAAAACCTGGACGTTTTTTGTCATTTTATGAGGCATGTCTTACCTTGTTTCAAAGTAGCTTAATTCCGACCATAGGAATGCAGAGGGAATTATTTTATAAACACTTCATCATATGCCATTGAAACCAGGCTATTTCTCTCATGTTCAATTGGTTTTCAAATCACTTTATTTCATTGTCCAGCAGCCACGGACACAATCCTAGTCATATTAGCAAGCCATGCTAGTTGTTGCATCTTTAGATCTTCCTTCTTACTGAATTTCTAAAGGAAATGTTCATGTCACATGAATCTGTTTTTTATGTATCATCCAACAACTGTTCCAGAGTCAGTTTAGAATATTTATTTCTGGCACAGAATGAAAAACTGACCAATAGAATAGGTAGGCTAACTAAACTTTTGGGTATAGCAGATTAACAGGCTAGTGCTTTTGCTGTTAGTTAGTCATCCCTGTTTGCTTCAGAGCAGGGCGATTGGCATCCGGGAGAAGGGAATTATAATTATTGTTTTCCACAGGAGGCTGGTGGCACATTAATTGGGGAGAATGGGCTCGTGTTAATGACCGGAGCGGAATCAGTGGAATGGTATCAAACACATCAAACAAGTGGTTTCCAGGTGTTTGATGCCGTTCCATTCACTCTGTTATGAGCTGTTCTCAGCAGCCTCCTGTGTTCTATTCAGCCTAAGAGCACAACGGCCACTTTGGAGGCATTCATTTTTTGTTCTCAGGTTTGTTCTCTGGTTGGACCTGAGGTAGCGATTACTGGACTCTACTCTGCTATATGATTGTACCTACGATATGTGCTGCTGGATTCTGCTGAACTACGTTCTCTATCTCTTGCAGGTGGTGGTTCATAGTATGTCAATGCATACAGTATATCATACATGTTACTGACAAAATAATGGGAACACTTGAGTAAATGAGGGATACAAAGTATATTGAACGCAGGTCCTTCCACACAGGTGTGGTTCCTTAGTTAATTAAGTGATTAACCTCCCACCATGCTTAGGGTCATGTATAAAAATACCGGGCAAGCTATTATTTTTGCCATTGTTATGGCTACCATGGCTACGCCCCCATAGGATGACAATGCCCCAATCACAGGGCACGAGTGGTCACTGAATGGTTTGATGAGCATGAAAACGATGTAAACCATATGCCACGGCCGTCTCAGTCACCAGATCTCAACCCAATTGAACACTTACGGGAGATTCTGGAGCGGAGCCTGAGACAGCGTTTTCCACCACCATCAACAAAACACCAAATGATGGAATTTGTCGTGGAAGAATGGTGTGGCATTCCTCCAATAGAGTTCCAGACACTTGTAGAATTTATGTCGAGGTGAATTGAAGCTGTTCTGGTTTGTGGTGCCAAACATCCTATTAAGACACTTTGTTGGTGTTTCCTTTATTTTGGCAGTTACCTGTAGATACAGTATTATAGTATGCACATCACAGTCTGAATCCTCCTATTCTGTAATGTGTCATATGAAGTAGCTCACTATGACAACAAGTATGTCCGTGTGTTAACCCTACTCCCTGCCTCAGCCTCCCCTCTTCCCAATCTGCTAGAGATTGTCTCAGTACACGAGAGGAACAGCGCCATCCTCCCAGCAGGCACTGTGGCAGGAAACGCAGGGTAAACAAATCTGTTTCGGCGGAACAGAAGGCACAAGGCTATTATTCCCCTAAGCCTTGTCAGGGGGGTCCTTCAGGATTAGGCTAATCGGGACCTCTCAGGCCTTCATTCTCCTCCTGTCCTGTACCCCTCCACAGTCATCGCCATGGAGACGTCTGTCTCTCGCCCCCTCTCCACCTCTCCAACTCTCCTCTGCTGACAGAGAGAAAGCGGCAGTTTGACAGTTAGACTTTTTATCATCTATACTCAGCCTTGCAAAATGGCTGCCATCAGGCTTCTTTTGGCTCAGTATAGAAGTGCCATTGAGTTGTTTTCTCTGTGAACTGGTGGCGTAGATTTCCAGGGAAATGAGGATTGACCTTGACAGTTGGGAGAGGAAAAGTGGATGTTATTTAAATCCTCATTGAGCCGCCTAGAAGGCCAGGTAATTCTTGAGAACAAGACAAATTCTGCAGCCTTCTCTCTCTCTCTCTCTCTCTCTCTCTCTCTCTCTCTCTCTCTCTCACACACATCTCTCTCTCTCTCTCTCTCTCTCTCTCTCTCTCTCTCTCTCTCTCTCTCTCTCTCTTTCACACAGGCCTTACTGCCAGGATCAATCAGGCTGAGGTCCTGTAGTTAGGTACTGATATATGACTTGTGTGTCTGTGACACAATGCTCTCTTTCCCTGCACCCTGCTGATGTAATGTTACACCAGCCCCTCAGTGCCTATACAAACTTTTCTTACTTCCCATAAGAACAATTATTTATTCCAGTGCCTTGACTCTGGCTTTGCTTCGTGGCATACATTGATTGAAAAGGAGAGAAAAAGGAGAGAAAAAAGAGATTAGGAGTGGGAGCAAAGCCACGGAGCCATAGAAGAATTAAAAGGTAGGGACTGTGGAGTGCAGAAAGCTGAAGTTCCCCCATATTTGTTATGGTGACGGTAATGGTGTTGGTAATCTGTGTGTGTTCAATGATGGTGTGTGGGTCAAAATCCCTCGTGTGTCCCTGTCTCTTTCACATGTAGATGAGCTGAGCCTCTCCAGCCCTGATAGGTCCTCTGTATTGGCTCTGAGGGGCCTGACTAACCCTCTCTGTAGAGCCCTCGTGCCTCCCTGCCCCCTGCTTTGTCTCCATGCTGGAGTGGATGCTGCCAGTCTGGCTTGTCACTGGGACCAGCTCCAGGTTAATAAAACTGCCGTGAAGGGGTTGGCTAGGGGCTCTGTATGTCCAGTAGTGTGGCAGATTGAGGCGTGACGAGAAGATTTAAGGCCCTAGCTGGCTGCTTTGGTCATCTCCCACACGTTAAAGCATCTGAGTGTGATTGCTGTTGGCCCCGGCGGCTGGTTTGGCAGGAGTGCGTGAAGGGGGTTTTGTTGGTTCTTTCTTCTGACGCATGAGAGGGTTATTATTACAATAGTCATGTTGTTGTAATCAATGGTTGTTTTGTGTTTTACTTCCTGGGTGGGGGGAGAGAATGCAATTGGATGAACACCACTATGGTTGCTTAATAATACATGTTCCCCCAATGTCCCTGGCTTCCTGCTCCTCCAGTCTGGTAGTGACACGTCATCCCTTCAGTGTCTCCCTCCTATAGATACAGGGTCAGGTAAAGGTCTCTGCTTTGGAGACATGGGGGCAAAGCCATTCATCATTCATTGAAAGCACCGAATGAACATTATCCTTGTAGGACTAGGCTGTAGCTGGCTCTGATGTGAGCTGGGGGGTGGGGTGGGGGAGGTAGTGGGTAGAGGAAGCAGACAGAGAGCCTGGTTGGTTCCTCTTCAAAGCCCTGGGTTCTGTCTGTCCTGTTCTGCCTGCAGTCTAGCCACCGCTGTGCTGTGCTGTGCTGTGCTGTGCTGTGCCCTGCCTGCTGGTGTTGCCTGGTGTGGCATTCTGGGAGCTGCAGTCAGGCTTGACTTTCCTTCTACAAAACGCTGATTACAATGACAGGCAATTTGTGTCCTAACCTCAGAGGTCACACACACATCATACACACAAGGCCACTTTTTTAAAGGGGAATACACACACATACTGTCATGCCTGACAGGGGACCTAGTCATAACTCTATGATAGTACGGACCTGGATCTGAATGTGAATAGCTTACAGTGGCTTAAGCCCTGCATTTAAAATGCCTCTGTCCTTCGCTAACAGAGCCAAACCAAACTCATGTGATAGCAGCAGCAGCTTCTAAACATCCTTATTACTGAGATAGAGACAAATCGCCATTAATATTGGGACCTTCTCGCTGTCTCTAACGCAGGTGACAGAATCCTTCGCTCCTCATTAGAATCCCTGACTGCAATGTCCTCCAGATATAATTGAAAGACTCCAGGCAGACAGGGAAAAAGGCAAATGTTGCTTTAATGTCATTTGCAAGCGAACAATTGGCCTGGGACTACGTTAACTTTATAAAAGTGGCTTTAATACAATTCAATTTAATGAGGTAATTTGTGCAGCGCTGGATGGTGGAGGTGTCCTGCCGAGCTCTACACCAGCATTGTGAGCAACTCACGCGCACGCACGCACAGACATACACACGCGCACGCATGTACTCGCGCACGTACACACACACAGGTACACACACATACACACTCATACACACACATAATGAGGAAGGGAATCAAGCCAATATTGAGTTAGGACAGGGTTTCTTTTTAATTAGAGTAATATGAATAGCTAGTCTGTTTGTATCTATTTCTAGATACAGTCAGGGGCTGTATTAGCCGGTGACTGCAAAACAAACCTTTTTGCCACAGTGTCTATTGCAGTAGCATTACTCTATAGGGCGGTATCCAGATTTTCATATTGTCATACCGTCCTTCTCTCATCCCGGGATTTACAGTATTACCGGCTTAGTACACAAGGGGGCACCAAAAAAATGCATAAATGCCAATTGGGCGTCTATTACCAGAATGCTAAACAAAATTTGCGAATTTCCAAATGTGCTAATTTCTAAATATGCTAATGAACACACATTATTGCAAAGGCAGGCAATTCAGCTCATAAAGTTATACATATATAGGTAGGAGCTAGCGAATGTCATTTTTTGTGAGTTGGGACATTTACAAGCAAATGTGAACGAGAGACATTATGCAACAACATTTTGACGCATGCTTGTCTGAAGGAAGAACAGTACTGGCTCTGGAGCAGCATGTGTACACGCTGTAGCTGTGTGATGTGTAGCTACTTTTCTCTGGTTCTTTTCTCAGGAGTAGCAAGCCTATTTGTCTCTGGTAAAATGCAAGATTAACTTTAAGCAAAACATTATGAAATGTTGCCGGCTACATTATTTCCATAATAGGCGTAAACATCAGAACTTTGATGGCCATGCATCGTTTTTGCCTTTTCATTGTAAGCTCATTTACTTGTGTGGCTGCCAGCCAAATAGCGTTGCATTTCTGTTATCATCTGATGAAAATGAAGCTATTTTCTGCCGAATGTGTTGCACTAATGTATTTTCTGTTCAATCTATTGAAGAAAAAAACACTGTTGACCTTCAAAATAAAATCCCATTGTGCTATTTACAAATACGTGACTGGCTCAACTGTTCTGGGGAACTACGGTAAGCTTCACAATGTTAAATAATGTGACAGGTAAAATGAAGAACGCAATCTTTTTTATCTCCTGACGTATTCTACACGTTCATTGCAGGCATTTACTTAAAAAGTAGCTACAAATATTACAATTCATTGCAAAACTTCAAATACATAGTTTCTAGGTTTTTGGCGGTATTGAGAAACCATCCTATGGCTATTTCCAAATACCCTGGTATACGGTATATACAGTATACCGCCCAAGCCTATTACTCCATTCTGATAAGGTAAATGAAGGCATTTCCAGCTCATCTATCAATCACCTGTGGCTCAGTGATCAATAGGTCTAATTATTGATGGCTGTATTAATTGTGGCCCCTGTGCCTTCCGCCAAGAGTTTAATTAAGAGGAATGCTTCAGCTTTACCCTGAAGGCAGGGTCATATTCTGCTGGAGATTACATGTCCCTGAGTGGGTAATATGCGTGTGTGAGTGAGTACTTGACATGCACATTCAATGTATTATTTAAAAGACTGTCTTTAAATAAAAGTCAATTTTTCCACAATACTGTAGTCCATTTATCCCCAATACTGTAGTTAATTTATCCCCAATACTGTAGTTCATTTATCCCCAATACTGTAGTCCATTTATCCCCAATACTGTAGTCCATTTATCTCCAATACTGTAGTCCATTTATCCCCAATACTGTAGTTCATTTATCTCCAATACTGTAGTTCATTTATCTCCAATACTGTAGTCCATTTATCCCCAATACTGTAGTCCATTTATCCCCAATACTGTAGTTCATGTATCCCCAATACTGTAGTTCATTTATCCCCAATACTGTAGTTCATTTATCCCCAATACTGTAGTTCATTTATCTCCAATACTGTAGTCCATTTATCCCCAATACTGTAGTCCATTTATCCCCAATACTGTAGTTCATTTATCCCCAATACTGTAGTCCATTTATCCCCAATACTGTAGTTCATTTATCCCCAATACTGTAGTCCATATATCCCCAATACTGTAGTCCATTTATCTCCAATACTGTAGTCCATTTATCCCCAACACTGTAGTTCATTTATCCCCAATACTGTAGTTCATTTATCCCCAATACTGTAGTTCATTTATCTCCAATACTGTAGTCCATTTATCCCCAATACTGTAGTCCATTTATCCCCAATACTGTAGTTCATTTATCCCCAATACTGTAGTCCATTTATCCCCAATACTGTAGTTCATTTATCCCCAATACTGTAGTTCATTTATCCCCAATACTGTAGTCCATTTATCCCCAATACTGTAGTCCATTTATCTCCAATACTGTAGTCCATTTATCTCCAATACTGTAGTCCATTTATTCCCAATACTGTAGTTCATGTATCCCCAATACTGTAGTTCATTTATCCCCAATACTGTAGTTCATTTATCCCCAATACTGTAGTTCATTTATCTCCAATACTGTAGTCCATTTATCCCCAATACTGTAGTCCATTTATCCCCAATACTGTAGTTCATTTATCCCCAATACTGTAGTCCATTTATCCCCAATACTGTAGTTCATTTATCCCCAATACTGTAGTCCATATATCCCCAATACTGTAGTCCATTTATCTCCAATACTGTAGTCCATTTATCCCCAACACTGTAGTTCATTTATCCCCAATACTGTAGTTCATTTATCCCCAATACTGTAGTTCATTTATCCCCAATACTGTAGTCCATTTATCCCCAATACTGTAGTCCATTTATCCCCAATACTGTAGTTCATTTATCCCCAATACTGTAGTCCATTTATCCCCAATACTGTAGTTCATTTATCCCCAATACTGTAGTTAATTTATCCCCAATACTGTAGTCCATTTATCCCCAATACTGTAGTCCATTTATCTCCAATACTGTAGTCCATTTATCTCCAATACTGTAGTCCATTTATTCCCAATACTGTAGTTCATTTATCTCCAATACTGTAGTCCATTTATCCCCAATACTGTAGTCCATTTATCTCCAATACTGTAGTCCATTTATCTCCAATACTGTAGTCCATTTATCCCCAATACTGTAGTCCATTTATCCCCAATAGTGTAGTTCACTTATCCCCAATACTGTAGTCCATTTATCTCCAATACTGTAGTCCATTTACCTCCAATACTATAGTCCATTTATCTCCAATACTGTAGTTCATTTATCCCCAATACTGTAGTTCATTTATCCCCAATACTGTAGTCCATTTATCCCCAATACTGTAGTCCATTTATCCCCAATATTGTAGTTCATTTATCTCCAATACTGTAGTCCATTTATCCCCAATACTATAGTCCATTTATCTCCATTACTGTAGTCCATTTATCCCCAATACTGTAGTCCATTTATCTCCAATACTGTACTTCATTTATCCCCAATACTATAGTCCATTTATCCCCAATACTATAGTCCATTTATCCCCAATACTATAGTCCATTTATCCCCAGTACTGTAGTTCATTTATCTCCAATACTGTAGTTCATTTATCCCCAATACTATAGTCCATTTATCCCCAATACTGTAGTTCATTTATCCCCAATACTGTAGTTCATTTATCCCCAATACTGTAGTTCATTTATCTCCAATACTGTAGTCCATTTATCCCCAATACTGTAGTCCATTTATCCCCAATACTGTAGTTCATTTATCCCCAATACTGTAGTCCATTTATCCCCAATACTGTAGTTCATTTATCCCCAATACTGTAGTTAATTTATCCCCAATACTGTAGTCCATTTATCCCCAATACTGTAGTCCATTTATCTCCAATACTGTAGTCCATTTATCTCCAATAGTGTAGTCCTTTTTTTCCCAATACTGTAGTTCATGTATCCCCAATACTGTAGTTCATTTATCCCCAATACTGTAGTTCATTTATCCCCAATACTGTAGTTCATTTATCTCCAATACTGTAGTCCATTTATCCCCAATACTGTAGTCCATTTATCCCCAATACTGTAGTTCATTTATCCCCAATACTGTAGTCCATTTATCCCCAATACTGTAGTTCATTTATCCCCAATACTGTAGTCCATATATCCCCAATACTGTAGTCCATTTATCTCCAATACTGTAGTCCATTTATCCCCAACACTGTAGTTCATTTATCCCCAATACTGTAGTTCATTTATCCCCAATACTGTAGTTCATTTATCTCCAATACTGTAGTCCATTTATCCCCAATACTGTAGTCCATTTATCCCCAATACTGTAGTTCATTTATCCCCAATACTGTAGTCCATTTATCCCCAATACTGTAGTTCATTTATCCCCAATACTGTAGTTAATTTATCCCCAATACTGTAGTCCATTTATCCCCAATACTGTAGTCCATTTATCTCCAATACTGTAGTCCATTTATCTCCAATACTGTAGTCCATTTATTCCCAATACTGTAGTTCATTTATCTCCAATACTGTAGTCCATTTATCCCCAATACTGTAGTCCATTTATCTCCAATACTGTAGTCCATTTATCTCCAATACTGTAGTCCATTTATCCCCAATACTGTAGTCCATTTATCCCCAATAGTGTAGTTCACTTATCCCCAATACTGTAGTCCATTTATCTCCAATACTGTAGTCCATTTACCTCCAATACTATAGTCCATTTATCTCCAATACTGTAGTTCATTTATCCCCAATACTGTAGTTCATTTATCCCCAATACTGTAGTCCATTTATCCCCAATACTGTAGTCCATTTATCCCCAATATTGTAGTTCATTTATCTCCAATACTGTAGTCCATTTATCCCCAATACTATAGTCCATTTATCTCCATTACTGTAGTCCATTTATCCCCAATACTGTAGTCCATTTATCTCCAATACTGTACTTCATTTATCCCCAATACTATAGTCCATTTATCCCCAGTACTGTAGTTCATTTATCTCCAATACTGTAGTTCATTTATCCCCAATACTATAGTCCATTTATCCCCAATACTGTAGTTCATTTATCTCCAATACTGTAGTCCATTTACCTCCAATACTGTAGTTCTTGTTTTTCTCCTCTTATTCATGATTCCTATTCTGACATGTCGCAAAGTGGCAGCTGTGTTCTAACCTTTTGATTCTGACGTGCAAACATGTTTTAGATGTGTTGCTGTGTGTCACTGTTTGTGTGTGTGGACTCATTTTGGATCTCTGCCAGTGTGAGTGTGTGTGAAGCGCAATACATTGCCACAGGATGTTGACTGGATCAAAGGATTGTACAGACAGTTAATATTATATTATATTATTGGCAGAGCCATATCAATAACTTTGTTTTACTCTACTGATAATTCTGTTCTATATTCTCTCTTCTGGCTAAGTTCCATGTGTCAAGACAAAGAATTGAGCTAGCCGACTGAGAGAGAGAGACAGTACCGACTGAGTTAGGGGCGTGTGGTGGGATAGCCTTTGTTTTCATTGGACGAGCTTCAAACACACAGAGATTAAACCAACATTTCATTGTTTAAAAAAAGGTCAGGAGAGCAGAAAAACTCCATCAGTCTCCTAATGGTGGTGCTGACTTTCCCCAGTGTTGCATCATTTGTTTGATGTGCTGAGCTCGACTCGCTATGTCTGGTGGCAGGCTGCTCTTCTCCCTCCCAGGAAGCAAATTATATTTCAGCCCTTGAGCCAGTTCTAATGTGCTGCTGAGCAGTTGAAATCCTATTATGATAAAATAAAGAAATGTCAAGCACTTTTTACATTCAGCTGTTTTTCTTCACAGTTTTTTGTCACCAGTCCAGAGAAGGATGGTTGAGTTTTCCCAGTTTGATCTGGTGATAGTCACAGTGAGGCAGCCTGGGTATTCACTCCTTAAAACAGCCCTGAAAAAGAAATATCCTGTTGTGTATTGGAAACCTATTGCAGCAGCTGATTGGATTCCTTGCAGGCTCTCGATGTAGGGTTAAGCGATACTGTTGTGTTATTCTGCAGGGCCTCATGGGTTTTCTCCAGGCCTCGTCTCCTCTGCTGCCAAACCACAGAACCTGGGTAACAATCTATAGTCCGGGCAGCACTGCCGCTGTTGCTGTTGCTACCGCTAACCAATAACAATCTAGCTTCATCCTCACTCCACCTCTGAGTACAGAGGAGAGGAGGGGAGGAGGGGAGAGAAGGGAAGGGGCTAGGGAGGAGGGGGGGGAGATGAGAGGGGGGGGGGGGAGAGAGGAGGAGGATGGGAGGGGAGAGGAGGATGGGAGAGGGGAGGAGGAGGGGAGGGGAGAGGAGGAGATGAGAGGGGAGAGAAGGGGCGAGGGGAGGAGGAGGGGAGGCGAGAGGAGGAGATGAGAGGGGAGAGAAGGGGTGAGGAGAGGAGGAAGGGAGGGGAGAGGAGCCTGCTGCGGGTGCTGTTGCCAAGTACCTATTGATCACGGGTCACTGCAGGCTAAAAGGACCCGGCGCTCCAGAAAAGTCAAAGTCCCAGAAATGCATTAGAGCCTAAACAACTTCTCCCTAACCGCTCAGTTAGAGGGATAAACTGGAGGGGGATGACATGTACCACCCGTCCGTCTCCCCCCCTCGGTAAAATCATCCTATCATTTCATCATGTTGTTAGGCCTCATTAGCTGAGATATGAGGTGGGAGAGACATTACTTTTAAAAGAGTTCCTCACCTCTTTACACAACGTCTTTTAGTTAATACTGTCCTCCATCATCTATATCTATCTGATAATCAATGATGCTACTCCTTTTGTGAGAGGAGAAAGGGGAATAGATGGGCTGCAGCGTGGGAGATATTTGTGTGTTGCACTGTTTAGTAGGCTTGGGCGGTATCCAGATTGTCATACCTTCATACCTACCTTGTGCCATACCGGGATATTCTGTAATACCGCCACTGAACACAGGGGGTGCTGTTCAAACAACACTGATGCTCTGTAATCCTAAGGTTAGCAATGCTAACAAGTACATGTCAAATCCAATAGAGAATGCTAACTAAATGGTAACGAGCGCATTGTGAACATTTTGTACAGTTTCTGACCTAAAGTGACAAAAAATGCTACTCACAGTTTGCTGCACGCACAAGACAAATATTAGCCATTAATGTTCTTAATCCAGGAGGGGATTATCTGCTGTTACCAAGCAAATGCTTGGTTTTGGAAGAAGCTAACCACTTAGCTAGATAGCTTCTTAATTATCTCCTCATTTTATTTTTTTTATTTGACCAGGAAAATCAGTTAAGAACAAATGCAATGACAGCCTAGGAAAAGTGGGTTACCTGCCTTGTTCAGGGGCAGAACGACAGATTTTTACTTGATCTTGCAACCTTTCGGTTACTAGTCCAACGCTCTAACCACTAGGCTGCCTGTATACCTGAATAGCAGGTATTTTCCTACAAGTCTTTACTTAAAAAGTATCTACAAATTCCAATTTATTAAAAAACTTAAAATAAATAGTTTTAACGGTATTGAAAATCCATCCTGTGGCTTTTTCCAAATACACCAGTACACGCTATATACGGTATACCACCCAAGCCTACTGTTCAGAGAGGTTGAAGTTCGAGGTGGGATCTGTAATGGATCATGCAGGGCAGCAGCAGCCAAGGCCATTCCATCAGGGGTGGGGTTGTGACGGAGGGAGGGCTGAGGAACAGCCAAGCAGGAAATGAAGGGCACAGAACTGGATGCGGGTCGATTGTCTCCCTCTTTAAATAGACTGTAGATAATTTAATTTACAGGGGTATTCAGCCAGATAGATTGTTTATCTTATAATCATGAGGTCTGTTCTTTCCTTTTGGTTTCCTCGGAGTGGAACTGAATGGTCCGTTGGTTAGTTGGTTTTAGTAGACTGAACGATTGAGTGTTAAATAGGAACAGCGATATTAACTTATTGTTCACTGGCTTGAATCCAGCTTCATAGCGCTGCTTTAAGAAGAAGAGTGGAAGGGAGGGACGGGGAGGGAGTAGAGAGTCATCACTAGAGCGATGAATAGGTTGGTATAATAAAAAATTAAAAAGAGAGACGGAGAGAGGGATGTTTAAAGGCTGAAGAGAGAGAGAGATAGTGTGAGAGAGAGTGTTATAGAGCTCTGAGGCTTGTGACTTTCTCTGAGCCCATTCAACCAATGTCACATTCACTATGCCAAGACATACACAGTGTTCCCCACGTGATGTGTCTAAAATGGTCAGCTGCACCATAATCTGCACCATAATCTGCACCATAATCTGTACCGTAATCTGCACCATAATCTGTACCGTAATCTGCACCATAATCTGTACCATAATCTGCACCATAATCTGTACCGTAATCTGCACCATCATTTGTACCATAATCTGCACCATAATCTGTACTGTAATCTGCACCATAATTTGTACCGTAATCTGCACCATAATTTGTACATTAATCTGTACCATAATCGGCACCATAATCTGTACCATCATCTGCACCATAATCTGTACCATAATCTGCACTATAATCTGTACCATAATCTGCAGCATCATCTGTACCATCATCTGTACCATAATCCGCACCCTAATCTGCACCATAATCTGTACCATAATATGCACCATCATCTGTACCATAATCTGTACCATAATCTGCAACATCATCTGTACCATCATCTGTACCATAATATGCACCATCATCTGTACCATAATATGCACCATCATCTGCACCCTAATCTGCACCATAATCTGTACCATAATCTGTACTGTAATCTGTACCATAATCTGCACTATAATCTGTACCATAATATGCACCATCATCTGTACCGTAATCTGTACCGTAATCTGTACCGTAATCTGCACCATCATCTGTACCATAATATGCACCATCATCTGTACCGTAATCTGTACCGTAATCTGCACCATAATCTGTACCATAATATGCACCATCATCTGTACCGTAATCTGCACCATCATCTGTACCATCATCTGCACCATGTATCTCCTATGTAGTCATCTCAATGGTAATCTCCCTTTTCTACCCCAGATAACTCTCTGTGAGCCTGTCTCATGATATCATAACGCTATAATAAGACTCTTGTTTTAAGAGCAGACGGCTATTACAGGTCACAGGTCATTCTTGATCTGTTTTGCTCTTGTCCCCACAATTCAATTGGCTTTGTGTTGTCTATGTGTCTGTTTTGTGGATGCCTGCAAGTGTGTGTGTGTGTGTGTGTGTGTGTGTGTGTGTGTGTGTGTGTGTGTGTGTGTGTGTGTGTGTGTGTGTGTGTGTGTGTGTGTGTGTGTGTGTGTGTGTGTGTGTGTGTGTGTGTGCCTGCCAACATGCATCTGTGTGTGTGTTGCCTGCCCTGAGGTGAATATGAAATAGGCCTGTGTGTGAACTGGGGTTCAAACTGCTGTTCATTAAGAGGGACTGCCAGGATGTCCAAGCTCCTCACATCCTGTCCTAATGAGCTGCTTCCAGGCTACTGGAGCTGTAAACTCTGCTAGCATTCAGGTTGTTAGCTAACACAACTCCTCTTTCTCTCTCTCTCTCTCTCTCTCGCTCGTTCTCTCTTTCTCTCTCTCTCTCTCTCTCTCTCTCTCTCTCTCTCTCTCCTGCTCTCTCTCTCTATCTCTCCTGCTCTCTCTCTCTCTCTCCTCTCTCTCTCTCTCTCTCTCTCTCTCTCTCCTGCTCTCTCTCTCTCTCCTGCTCTCTCTCTCTATCTCTCCTGCTCTCTCTCTCTCTCTCTCTCTCTCTCTCTCTCTCTCTCTCTCCTGCTCTCTCTCTCTATCTCTCCTGCTCTCTCTCTCTCGCTCTCTCCTCTCTCTCTCTCTCTCTCTCTCTCTCCTGCTCTCTCTCTCTCTCTCTCTCTCCTGCTCTCTCTCTATCTCTCTCTCTCTCTCTCTCTCCTTGGAGAGAAGAAGAACAAAGACTCTCAGTCGTTCCCTAGTTTCCTGTACCAGGCCTAAAGCCCATCTCCTTTAGTAATGTAACATTATTCCGTCAGAGTTGCCTTTTAGCCCCTTCATTTCTCTGTTAATTGTTGCAAGTGTTTTTGGAACGTTCTGCCGTTGGGTGGTCCCCCTCCCTCTCCTCCTTCCTCCCCTCACACACCTTTGCTCCATATGTTGGCAGCTGGCTAGGACAGACAGCTAGCTTCTAATTGCAATCTTTAATTTGCTAATTGGGCCCGGTTGTATTTCAGCGATGCCTTGATCATTCTGTTTTTTTCTCTCTCCATCAATTCTCTGAGGATCTTGTTAATAGTACTGTAGAGCCTCAGGGTATCTTTGGCTGTGTGTGTATCACAGTATTTTTCTTCTAGCGATGTTCTGTACTGTAAGTTTCTGTTTGTGTCCTCTACTCAGTTTCTAGCCACCATGCAACAGTAGCCAATTCATCTTCAGTGAAGCTTTCATTGAGTGTAATTGTCAGTATCTTAAACTAGACTAGACTGATATCTCTTATGTGAGAATGCCGACATTGTTCCCAATTCTAGAGTTGACTCATTTTGTCTGTCAGGGCACACAGCCTGCCATGTGGTGCCATTGTGACAGGGATCACACCTTGTTGGTCATGACATCACAGTTTCCTCTGCTCTGTGACCTCATCCCTCCTGCCCCACTCCACTTCCTGTCTCCTCTGGCTGGAACCTGTCACAGCTGTGATGGGAGACAAACCAGGTCTGGACAGCTAGGTCTGCCCTGAGGGACCAGCCCTGGACTCTGCTCTGCCTGGTATAACCAGTTCTGCCCTGGATTCACTGTTGGTGGTACAGCCCTAGGACTGTGACGATTATGGAATTTTGGGTAACAATTAATTGTCATGGAAATGGAAACGCTATTATCAAAATTGTCATTTTTGTTGAAAAATGTTTTGAGCTTGTTTTGAGCATGCATTGAGCATGTTTTGAGCATGCATCTCATGCATCTAAATACTACTTTCCCAATGAATGCTACACAGCCTTGGTGAAACCCCTGTCTGGAAAACCAATGGTTTTGACCGGTTGGAACTTTTTGAAATTTAGCTTCTCCTTCCAGAGTGGAGGAGATGTGAGGAGGAGATTGGAGGGAAGGACTGGAGTATTGGAGAGTGGAGGAGTGGCAGAGGGCAGGAATGGAGAGTGGAGGAGGGCAGGAGTGGAGAGTGGAGGAGAGCAGGAGTGGAGAGTGGAGGAGGGCAGGAGTGGAGAGTGGCAGAGGGCAGGAGTGGAGAGTGGAGGAGTGGCAGAGGGCAGGAATGGAGAGTGGAGGAGTGGCAGAGGGCAGGAATGGAGAGTGGAGGAGGGCAGGAGTGGAGAGTGGAGGAGTGGCAGAGGGCAGGAATGGAGAGTGGAGGAAGGCAGGAGTGGAGAGTGGAGGAAGGCTGGAGTGGAGGAAGGCAGTAGTGGAGAGTGGAGGAGTGGCAGAGGGCAGGAATGGAGAGTGGAGTAGTGCAGGAATGGAGAGTGGAAGAGTGGCAGAGAGAGGAATGGAGAGTGGAGGAGTGGCAGAGGGCAGGAATGGAGAGTGGAGGAGGGCAGGAGTGGAGAGTGGAAAAGGGAAGGAATGGAGAGTGGAAGAGGGCAGGAGTGGAGAGTGGAGGAGTGGCAGAGAGAGGAATGGAGAGTGGAGGAGGGCAGGAGTGGAGAGTGGAGAAGGGCTGGAGTGGAGAGTGGAGGAGTGGCAGAGAGAGGAATGGAGAGTGGAGGAGGGCAGGAGTGGAGAGTGGAGAAGGGCAGGAATGGAGAGTGGAGGAGGGCAGGAGTGGAGAGTGGAGGAGTGGCAGAGAGAGGAATGGAGGGTGGAGGAGGGCAGGAGTGGAGAGTGGAGGAGGGCAGGAGTGGAGGAGGGCAGGAGTGTAGAGTGGAGGAGGGCAGGAGTGGAGAGTGGAGAAGGGCAGGAATGGAGAGTGGAGGAGGGCAGGAGTGGAGAGTGGAGGAGGGCAGGAGTGTAGAGTGGAGGAGGGCAGGAGTGTAGAGGGGAGGAGGGCAGGAGTGGGGAGTGGAGTGGAGGAGGGCAGAAGTGTAGAGTGGAGGAGGGCAGGAGTGTAGAGTGGATGAGGGCAGGAGTGGAGAGTGGAGGAGGGCAGGAGTGGAGGAGGGCAGGAGTGTAGAGTGGAGGAGGGCAGGAGTGTAGAGTGGAGGAGTGGCAGAGGGCAGGAATGGAGAGTTGAGGAGGGCAGGAGTGGAGAGTGGAGGAGGGCAGGAGTGGAGGAGGGCAGGAGTGGAGGAGGGCAGGAGTGTAGAGGGGAGGAGGGCAGGAGTGGCAGAGGGCAGGAATGGAGAGTGGAGGAGGGCAGGAGTGGAGGAGGGCAGGAGTGTAGAGGGGAGGAGGGCAGGAGTGGAGGAGGGCAGGAGTGAGGAGTGGAGGAGGGCAGGAGTGTAGAGTGGAGGAGGGCAGGAGTGGAGGAGGGCAGGAGTGTAGAGTGGAGGAGGGCAGGAGTGGAGAGTGGAGGAGGGCAGGAGTAGAGAGTGGAGGAGAGCAGGAGTGGAGGAGGGCAGGAGTGTAGAGTGGAGGAGTGAAGGAGTGGAGGAGGGCAGGAGTGTAGAGTGGAGGAGGGCAGGAGTGGAGAGTGGAGGAGGGCAGGAGTGGAGGAGGCAGGAGTGTAAATTGGAGGAGTGGAGGAGGGCAGGAGTGTAGAGTGGAGGAGTGAAGGAGTGCAGGAGTGGAGAGTGAAGGAGGGCAGGAGTGGAGAGTGGAGGAGGGCAGGAGTGGAGAGTGGAGGAGGGCAGGAGTGTAGAGTGGAGGAGGGCAGGAGTGGAGGAGGCAGGAGTGTAAAGTGGAGCAGTGGAGGAGGGCAGGAGTGTAAAGTGGAGCAGTGGAGGAGGGCAGGAGTGGAGAGTGAAGGAGGGCAGGAGTGTAGAGTGGAGGAGGGCAGGAGTGTAAAAGTGGAGGAGGGCAGGAGTGGAGGAGGGCAGGAGTGGAGGAGGGCAGGAGTGTAAAAGTGGAGGAGGGCAGGAGTGGAGGAGGGCAGGAGTGTAGGAAGGAGGGAGGATTAGTCCTCTCAGAGCTGGATCAGGGGTGTCGCCTGGCACCACTACACCACTACCTGGCTGTGCTGGGCGCCCTCCTGCTGGCGCTGCCCTGCCCGGTGAGATCAAAACCGGAGAGAGGAGAAACTCAGAGACTCAGCCTACCCAGTGCACATTCCATCCAGCTTACTGCTGCTTACCGCCGCTGCTGCCACAGCTCAGCCAAGGCAGGCGGAAAGAGACCCTGTAAGAAATTCCAAGTTGACAGTGGAGATAAGCCATGCGACTTTGAACAATCATACTACTGTTATTAACCAGGCAGCCATCAGAGAGGAGAGGTGCTGCTGCAGAGATCTGTCCAGGGTATAGACCATTTAGTCACCAGCTTTAGGTGTCTGGTTGCTGCTGAGCCGAAGTTGGAAAACTGTCTTTTTGAGCCCCAGTAGCTTTCCCTAGGTACTGTTCTCTCTCCATCCACAGTGGGGTGGGAGGTGCTGTTCTCTCCATCCACAGTGATGTGGAGGTACTGTTCTCCCTCCATCCACAGTGAGGTGGGAGGTACTGTTCTCTCTCCATCCACAGTGAGGTGGGAGGTGCTGTTCTCTCTCCATCCACAGTGAGGTGGGAGGTGCTGTTCTCTCTCCATCCACAGTGAGGTGGGAGGTACTGTTCTCTCTCCATCCACAGTGAGGTGGGAGGTGCTGTTCTCTCTCTCCATCCACAGTGAGGTAGGAGGTGCCGTTCTCTCTCCATCCACAGTGAGGTGGGAGGTACTGTTCTCTCTCCATCCACAGTGAGGTGGGAGGTGCTGTTCTCTCTCTCCATCCACAGTGAGGTAGGAGGTGCCGTTCTCTCTCCATCCACAGTGAGGTGGGAGGTACTGTTCTCTCTCCATCCACAGTGAGGTGGGAGGTTGTATTGTGACAGGAGAGAGGCCCAGGTCCGTGCCTTGCGCTGGATAGTGGCTAGCAGACCAGGGTGATTTTACATGCACTGACGGCACCATTTAAAGTGGGTCATGTGCTTGTCTGTCAGCAGGGAACAAGTTCCAGGCCATTTCTGAACCATGTGACCGCACAGTTGCCCTCGGACTTGTTTTGCAGGGTGGAGTTGACAGCGCCACTTCCATCACAAGGGCACAACTTTGGTCTGGTGGTCGTGTTCTCAGCCCGGGCCCCCAGGGCAGGGGGTCCTCGTGACACCAGCTATGCCCCAGGACAGTGCTCCGTCAGCGGGTAGCGCGGGTAGGACAGAGACGCCACTTTGGTGCCCTAATGGTGGAGGAGAGAGCGACAAAGCCTGAGGAGACTATCAGTTTAAATAATGACAGCCTTTCACTTGGCTTTCCCCTCTCTCTCCCCCTCAGCCTGCTCTATTCCTTTGGACTTGTCCTTTAACTGCCGTCTGGGCTGAACGTTCATAGGACATTATGAAAGGCTTTGACATGGCTTTCCCTTCATACCGAAATATTACTGTTTTTACTATGATTATTACCCTGCTCAACACTAGACTGCCTGTTGAAATGTGAAGTGTACAGGGGGTACTTCACTACCCTTCAAACAGGTGCGTCAGTAATGCTTCCCAAATGGCACCCTACACCTATATAGTGTACTACTTCTGACCAGAGCGCTATATAGTGCACTACTTTTAACTAGAGGCTTATAGCCCGGATCAGAATTAGTGCACGATATAGGGGGTAGAGTGTCATTTAAGACGCTTCTAGTAGCTGTGCCTCTGTGGCCTCCCCTCCCTCCAGGTCGGTGGAGAGTGGCGGAGCTCAGTTATGGGCGATGCACTAGAGGACTGTGGGTAATAAACCTGCTTATAATGGCCTCTTAAAAAAGCAGGAGACAAACCGAGCACTCAGCAGAAATCAACACAATGACTGGACTGGTGACTCATCTATTCACATCATTGGTGTGGAGCTGTCGCTATGGTCGCTGTTGTGAGCAACACACACACACACACACACCAGTTCTGTGGTGGGTTTAAACCAGATTGGTTGGGATCAAATGAGTCACATGTAATTCAGTTTACCAAACACATTGATTCAGGCCTTATAAATAACTCAAAGTTCAATGGATAGCTCTGCTGTGACTGTGTAGGGCTGAAAAGCTGCTGGTTTCCAATGTTTGGCTGCTCCATTCACAGAGGAAATACCAGGCCGGTCACATGACCCTAGGGACACAAAGAGGAGTGAGGGTTTGGGCGGTCCCTTTCTCCTCCTAACTCTTTTCCAACCTCCTTTAGCTGCCCAAGACGACTCAAAGCCAGTGTGTGGATGTGGTTGGGGGTCAAGGCCAGATTTGGACAACACCCCCCCCCCCCCCCCCCCCTCTTGTCTTGTGACCAGCTCCCAGAGAACAGAGGTTGTAATACGTTGGCACGGTGGAGGCCCACACCTGGCACACCCACGTAGGCCCAAGCAGCCAGCCCGCGGGTAGGAGGAGAGTGGGGAGAGAAGTTCAATATTTATGTATGCTGAGTTAATCTGCTGAAATGGGCTCGGGGTAGATATGGGGTAGGTCTGTTTTCTGTAGAGAGGTGGCTTAAGGAATGAAATGGCGAGATGGAGGAGGATAATGGTTAGCTATATGCTGTGTATATTACTGCCCAGCTCCGTGAGAAGATTAGCGGTCATGAGGTTGTGTGTGTGTGTGTGTGTGTGTGTGTGTGTAAGTTTAGGATCGAATGAGGTTGACATCAAAAGAGACAACTATTAGGGTCCATCTGGAGCCCCATCCTGCCCTCTCCTCTCCCTCCATGCCCCCCTTCTGTATACCCTCACACACTCATCCAACCTGCCCTGTCCAGTGCCCAGGGTAGCCTGCTGCCTGCTGCCTGCTGCCGTGGTGTCTGTTGGCAGCAGTGGGTTGGCATCTGCAAGGCTAACAGGGGATATCCATCCTGGCCAGAGTAGGTGAGGTGACAGGAAAAGGCTGGGCTGCTGTCTGGATGCATGGGTACCATTATGTTGCCAGGCAGGGTGAGGGTTTGTCTGTGTG
>NC_092162.1:48989637-49024637 GCF_045791955.1 Oncorhynchus clarkii lewisi
CTGGGATTCATATTCCATTCACCCAGTTCAAAGTAACAGTGATAGGTTTAGGCTACTACATGATACTAGAATTGTCCCTATACCCATCATGTTGCTACAACCTAGTCTATGAATGAAAGTTTACAACGTAGGTCGAGAGACACATTTTAAGTGACAGACAGTGACACATTCAATACCGCCTTGCACACTCTTGCCTGCAACGGTCCAACAGTTGCAAACGAGAGTTTCTGTTGGACAATTTCAGGTATGTTTATCCCCGTTTTGTTCCGTTTGGTTCCGCTTAAGAAACGTTTTTTCAACAGAATCGGCAGAATGAATACACCCCTGATCACGTTTAAACAGAGTTCACTCTCATAACAGCTACATTGAATTTCTTCCCAAAGTCAGCATAGCTAATATAACTAACGCGTTAGTAAACCCGCTAAATGATGCAGTAACGTTACAGTGTATAGTCAGTAAGCAGTTACACCGGCGGGCCCCGGTGGCAATACATTTGTAAAACCAAAAGCTTACCTTGACTTGTAAGAGTTCCAGTGTTGTGTTGGATAGTCATAGCCAGCTAGCTAACATATCATCCCTCTCTTTGAGCAGGGTGTTTCAATAGGCTAAACTAGCTAGCTAAGATAGCATCCCTCTGTTTGAGCAGGGTGTTTCAATAGGCTAAACTAGCTAGCTAACATATCATCCCTCTCTTTGAGCAGGGTGTTTCAATAGGCTAAACTAGTAAGTAAAACTGAAAGTGAAAAAAATGACAATCTCTCTCTCTCTATTTCTCTCTTGCTCCTCTTTCATTTTGGAAGAAATTCATTTGTTCCAAACTGTTGTCTTTCTCTCTTTTTTTGTCAGCTACTCACCACATGCTATACACCGCAGTGCTAGCTAGCTGTAGCTTATGCTTTCAGTACTAGTTTCATTCTCTGATCCTTTGATTGAGTGGACAACATGTCAGTTCATGCTGCAAGAGCTCTGATAGGTTGGAGGACGTCCTCCAGAAGTTGTCATAATTACTGTGTAAGTCTATGGATGGGGTGAAAACCATGTTCCTCTAGGTTTTGTATTGAAGTCAATGTACCCAGAGGAGGACAGAAGCTAGCTGTCCTCCAGCTACGCCAAAGTGGGAAAGGAGGATACCTAGTCAGTTGTACAACTGAATGCATTCATCTGAAATGTGTGTTCTGCATTTAACCCAACCCCTTTGAATCAGAGAGGTGTGGGGGGCTGCCATAATCAACGTCCGCATCATTGGCACCCGGGGAACAGTGGGTTAACTGCAGAATGACATATTTTTTACCTTGTCAGCTCGGGGATTCGATCCAGCAACCAAAACACCAATAGTGTGTTTTAATCAGTTATTTGGTGACATGTTTAGTATAGTTTTATGTAAAAAGTATAATATTTGTCATGTTTTACAATTTACATTCTTATGAAATTCAGTGAGGAAGATGGCCCTCCCCTTCCTCTGAGGAGCCTCCACTGGCGCACACATCTGTGCGTGTGCATATGTGAGTTGTTTGATGACAAGGCTGATTTATAGACTGGATTGTAAGTTAATCATAATCTTTTTAATTCTTCTTAGAAAGTCTCTGTTCACCAGTCAGTAATAGGGATTAGTGGTCAGACTCAGAGAAGCAGACAGACGAGTGTTCAGCTCACAGGAATGGATTTAACAGTTAATTGGAACAGACAGAGAGATAAACTGACTTTACTCTGTTAGGTCTGTAGCTATGACATAATGCCTGCTTTTCACTGGAACATTGCCAGGAAATGATCCTCAGTTCTCTGCTCTCCCTGCTCTCTCTCTCCCAGACTCCTTTTAGGTGTCAGCCGGCAGCGGGCTGTGGTCAGCGGGACACAATGCCTCCATATCAGTATTACTCAGCTAATTCCCCTCGCCCTGACCCTTCACGCCTCCGCGCCGGCCGCCCAAAGATTAGCGCTCGCCGCTCGGCTACATCAAGAAGTCTTTGTCCTGGTGGAAGCTCTGTCTGTCTGTCTGTCTGTCTGTCTGTCTGTCTGTCTGTCTGTCTGTAGGCCTCCTCTCCATGGTGTCTGTCTGTCTGTCTGTCTGTCTGTCTGTAGGCCTCCTCTCCTCTCCATGGTGTCTGGCTGCCTGGCTGTGCTGTGCTCTGACTGTGCAAATATAGGCAACGTTCCCGATGTGTGACCATGAAGTAGGGCAGCAGCAGCTCTGGAGGAATGGAGCTGCTGGTAAAATATAGTTAGAGGGACACTATAAAAATACAAGGCATACATAATGTTCCCCTCATGGAATAGTGAATATGAGGCTAGTTACAAGCTCAAAGGCAGTAGGACAGACTCTTGCATATTTCCCCAAAGTAGGTAGTAAATCCAGCTGTAACTGGCAGACTTGTAGTCCTGTACCCATCATACCTGTGCACCCTACTCTGTGTGCTGTACATCTATGTGTATGTACACTCCCCTGCACCCCGTCTTTCGGCACAGCTGCAGGGAGTGAGCCGGGCCCAGCCAGGGCTGGATGGAGGAGCTCATCACTCATTGGTTTTATGCTGACAGGAAGTCTGTGTACTCCCTGGCTCCACCTGGGTCTCTATGTGTCTTTGAAAGGAGCAGCAGAAGAATGCAGCAGGCAGGGGTCGGCTGGTTGGCTCTGGGCTGGCTGGCTCTGGGCTGGCTGGCTCTCTCCTTAGTAGAGCTTCCTCTGGCTCTGGGCTGGCTGGCTCTCTCCTTAGTAGAGCTTCGTCTGGCTCTGGGCTGGCTGGCTCTCTCCTTAGTA
The DNA here is from genome assembly GCF_045791955.1 of Oncorhynchus clarkii lewisi. NCBI lineage: Eukaryota > Metazoa > Chordata > Actinopteri > Salmoniformes > Salmonidae > Oncorhynchus > Oncorhynchus clarkii. The sequence goes on from NC_092162.1 coordinate 48,992,393, forward strand.
GAGCTTCGTCTGGCTCTGGGCTGGCTGGCTCTCTCCTTAGTAGAGCTTCATCTGGGCATGGGCGCAACACCATGGAACCAGCTCTGCCTGTGTCTGTCTCGTCTCTGTTGAAACTGGGTCGTTAAGAAATCTCATAAATCATTGAGACAGTGTGTAGACTACGAGCATCGTTGATAATGAGTCTATAGAGTGTTTATTTTGCAGCAGAACTTAGATACATGTATATACAGTATGCTGTATGCTGTATGTGAGAGTGTGTGTAGTGAAGGGTCAGAATATGGATTTTTGGAGGTTTCTTTCTGGCTGCACAGGTCCACAGAGGTTAAGAGGTTATGATGTGTGGGCCATACATCTGTGTGTGCGTGTGTATGTGCACGTGTGTGTATGTCGTGTGTGTGTGTGCTGGCTGGGTGTTTGGCAGTGATAAGCTTGCGGCCTTTGAAGCAGGGCAGCCTGACTGTAAGCCTGGCTCACGGCGTCTCTCCACTGCACAGCGCTGAGACCAGAATGAATCACCTCGCTAGCCGGCCTGATAAGGCTACAAAGCAACAGGCCAGGCAGACAAAGGCAGCCTGCCGGAGAGTGAGGGAATTTATCACCCGCTCAATACCCGCCATCCACTGCTCTCTCTCTCTCGCCACGGACCTCTCACCCTTATTTCTATATTTATTCATTAATTTGGGCCTTTGTGTAATCATTTATACACAGCTTTTTAATAATGTGTGCCTCTTTGACTCTCCGTTCCATTCGTTTTTATGGAGTGTGTCAGTAGTGTGTTTATACAGAGCTCAGTCAACAGCAGGGTCCTGACCGCTCTCTCCTTCAACGTCAACACCGAGTGGCAGCCGCAGGAAACGCTGGCATTGATGAAGTAGCCAACTACGGTGGTGTTGCTCCCCCAGTCAGAATCAGGAATGATCGTAAGGCGTGGTGATGGGATGAGGAGGAAGATTGACATCTCTCTCTCTCTCTCTCTCTCTCTCTCTCTCTCTCTCTCTCTCTCTCTCTCCCCCTCTCTTTCTGTCGCTCGCTCTCTCTACCTCTCTCTCTCTCTCTCTCCATGTCGCTCACTCTCTCTCTCTCTCTCTCTCTCTCTCTGTCTCTCTCTCTCTCTGTCTCTATCTCTCTCTCGCTCTCTCTTTTTGTCTCTATCTATCTCTCTCTGTCTCTCTCTCTCTCTCTCTCTCTCTCTCTCTCTCTGTCTCTCTCTCACCTTCTCTCTTTCTCTCTCTCTCTCTCTCTTTCTCTCTCTGTCTCTATCTCTCTCTTTGTTTCTATCTCTCTCTCTGTCTCTCTCTCTCTCTCTCTCTCTCTCTTTATCTCTATCTCTTTTTCACTGTCTCTCAATCCAATTCAAGGGGCTTTATTGGCATGGGAAACATCTGTTAACATTGTCAAAGCAAGTGAGGTAGATGATATAAAAAAGTGAAATAAACAATACAAATTAACAGTAAACATTACACATACAGAAGTTTGTAAAATATGTAAAATATGGAAATATGTATCTCTAATATGGTCATACATTGGGCAGGAGGTTAGGAAGTGCAGCTCAGTTTCCACCTCATTTTGTGGGCAGTGTGCACATAGCCTGTCTTCTCTTGAGAGCCATGTCTGCCTATGGTGGCCTCTCTCAATAGCAAGGCTATGCTCACTGAGTCTGTACATAGTCAAAGCTTTCCTTAATTTTGGGTCAGTCACAGTGGTCAGGTATTCTGCCGCTGTGTACTCTCTGTTTAGGGCCAAATAGCATCCTAGTTTGCTCAGTTTTTTTGTTAATTCTTTCCAATGTGTCAAGTAAATATATTTTTGTTTTCTCATGATTTGGTTGGGTCTAATTGTGCTGCTGTCCTGGGGCTCTGTAGGGTGTGTTTGTGTTTGTGAACAGAGCCCCAGGACCAGCTTGCTTAGGGGACTCTTCTCCAGGTTCATCTCTCTGTAGGTGATGGTTTTGTTATGGAAGGTTTGGGAATCACTTCCTTTTAGGTGGTTGTAGAATTTAACGGCTCTTTTCTGGATTTTGATAATTAGTGGGTATCGGCCTAATTCGGCTCTGCATGCATTATTTGGTGTTCTACGTTGTTATACTGAGGATATTTTTGCAGAATTCTGCGTGCAGAGTCTCAATTTGGTGTTTGTCCCATTTTGTGAAGTCTTGGTTTGTGAGCGGATCCCAGACCTCACAACCATAAAGGGCATTGGGTTCTATGACTGATTCAAGTATTTTTTGCCAAATCCTAATTGGTATGTTGAAATTTATGTTCCTTTTTATGGCATAGAATGCCCTTCTTGCCTTGTCTCTCAGATCGTTCACCGCTTTGTGGAAGTTACCTGTGGCGCTGATGTTTAGGCCAAGGTATGTATAGTTTTTTGTGTGCTCTAGGGCAACAGTGTCTAGATGGAATTTGTATTTGTGGTCCTGGTGACTGGACCTTTTTTGGAACACCATTATTTTGGTCTTACTGAGATTTACTGTCAGGGCCCAGGTCTGACAGAATCTGTGCATAAGATCTAGGTGCTGCTGTAGGCCCTCCTTGGTTGGTGACAGAAGCACCAGATCATCAGCAAACAGCAGACATTTGACTTCGGATTCTAGTAGGGTGAGGCCGGGTGCTGCAGACTTTTCTAGTGCCCGCGCCAATTCGTTGATATATATGTTGAAGAGGGTGGGGCTTAAGCTGCATCCCTGTCTCACCCCACGACCCTGTGTGAAGAAATGTGTGTGTTTTTTGCCAATTTTAACCGCACACTTGTTGTTTGTGTACAAGGATTTTATAATGTCGTATGTTTTACCCCCAACACCACTTTCCATCAGTTTGTATAGCAGACCCTCATGCCAAATTGAGTCGAAGGCTTTTTCGAAATCAACAAAGCATGAGAAGACTTTGCCTTTGTTTTGGTTTGTTTGGTTGTCAATTAGGGTGTGCAGGGTGAATACATGTCTGTTGTACGGTAATTTGGTAAAAAGGCAATTTGACATTTGCTCAGTACATTGTTTTCATTGAGGAAATGTAAGAGTCTGCTTTTAATGATAATGCAGAGGATTTTCCCAAGGTTACTGTTGACGCATATTCCACGGTAGTTATTGGGGTCAAATTTGTCTCCACTTTTGTGGATTGGGGTGATCAGTCCTTGGTTCGCTCCCCTCTACCTTCATACCTCATCCTCATTTGAAGAGCTCTGTCTTCTCCTCTCTGAGTTTCCCGTTCCCATATCCTCAACTGTGTATGAGAGGTATAAAGAATAACCCACCCCACATTGTCTTTAAAAGACTTAAACAGTCCTAACGTGGATGAGAAGAGGGGTAGGTTATCTCTAGTGAGCTGCAGGCTGAGAACTCCGGTCTGTGTGAGGAGAGCTCTTCCCAGAGGCAGCAGCAGCCCAACTGTGATTGTGATGCTGTCTGTCTGTCTCTCTGTGAGGATCACTGCTCTGTCCTCCTCCCTGTAGCCAGGCACCATGGAACACTGCACTGAGCAGTGGAGGCAGGCTGCGGATATTAGGATTAACGGTTGACCATTGATGTTGTGAATGGTAATTCAATGTTGTGTTATGTAGTGAACATTGCGTCACACACATGCAGATACGCCTTGGGCACACACACACACACACACACACACACACACACACACACACACACACACACACACACACACACACACACACACACACACACACACGCGCGCACACACATGCATGCATGCACACACGCACACATGCATGCACACACATACATGTACACACAAACACACACACACACACACACATGCATACACACACACACATGTGTGTACACACAAACAAAAATGCACACACACACACACACATACCGGGTTGAATAGCAAGAACCGGGTTACCGAGATTAACCGCCAAAACCCTTTTCCTTTTCCCGGTATAAATAACCGTGAGAAACTGGTCAGTTAGAATGCAATTTCTATGAACAGCATGATGTGAATTTGAACTGTTACTTTCCATGTGATGTCTAAATCTTCTCTCTGCTATCTGCCTGATGAATCAACGCTCAGGGTGGGGACAGACAGCCCATCTCAGTATGGAGCGCAGTTCACCATGCATGTATCATCTCAAAATGGCAACCTTTTTTCTTGTGACAGGTAGGCCTGCATTTGCTGCAGAATAGCCTATGCTACTTTGTGCATGACACATTGGAGTGGCCATCACAAAGTCCTGACCGCTATGCCATAGAAAATGTGTGGGCAGAACTGAAAAGCGTGTGCGAGCAAGGAGGCCTACAAACCTGACTCAGTTACACCAACTCTGTCAGGAGGAATGGGCCAAAATTCACCCAACTTATTGTGGGAAGTTTGTGGAAGGCTACCTGAAACATATGACCCAAGTTAAACAATTTCAAGGCAATGCTACCAAATACTAATTGAGTGTATGTAAACTTCTGACCCACTGGGAATGTGGTGAAAGAAATAAAAGCTGAAATAAATAATTCTCTACTACTATGCTGACATTTCACATTCTTAAAATAAAGTGGTGATCCTAACTGACCTAAGAGAGGGAATGTTTACCAGGATTAAATGTCAGGAATTGTAAAAAACTTAGTTTAAATGTATTTGGCTAAGGTGTATGTAAACGTCCAAGGATGTCAGAATGATGACGATAAGGACAACAAAACGTATTTCATTTAACTGTTGAAAGGAGGAAGGAATGAAGCAACAATAGAGGGAGAAAGAGGAGGAAGGCTAATAACATCAGGGGAAATATTGTGAAAGGTATATATGTGTCAGCCTACTAATTGTGTAAAGAGGCTCTATTATATTTAAACATTAAAATCAAATTGCTAGCCTATAATTGTAACTTTGTGAGCCACGTGTATGGCACGAAACATGTTCTCTCCCAGCTTCATGGTTTAAAGGAGGTGTGTAATTCCAGTCCATATAATACAGTATAATACAATACAATAATACAGTCCACACTCAAAAATATTAGCTTACTGGAGCTTGTTTCATTTATTTACCCAAGAGAGCATATAGCTAGCTACATCTATGGGCTTTTCTGTTTTTTCTATTGAGCCTAATGTGCTATGTATTGTTGTTGAGCCTCATAGGCTATGTATTGGATAATGGCACAATCATTTGGGTTTTTTTGTGCTTGGGCTCATAAAATGTCTTTGATTTAGGTCTCAATAAATGTCTTTAATGTAGGTCTCATAAAATGCCTTTAATGTAGGTCTCATAAAATGTCTTTAATGAAGGTCTCATTAAATGTCTTTAATGTAGGTCTCATTAAATGTCTTTAATGGAGGTCTCATTAAATGTCTTTAATGTAGGTCTCAATAAATGTCTTTAATGTAGGGCTCAATAAATGCCTTTAATGTAGGTCTCATAAAATGCCTTTAATGTAGGTCTCATAAAATGTCTTTAATGAAGGTCTCATAAAATGCCTTTAATGTAGGTCTCATTAAATGTCTTTAATGTAGGTCTCAATAAATGTCTTTAATGTAGGTCTCGTAAAATGCCTTTAATGTAGGTCTCATTAAATGCCTTTAATGTAGGTCTCATTAATTGTCTTTAATGTAGGTCTCATTAAATGTCTTTAATGTAGGTCTCATTAAATGTCTTTAATGTAGGTCTCATTAAATGTCTTTAATGTAGGACTCATTAAATGCCTTTAATGTAGGTCTCATTAAAAGTTTTTAATGTTGGTCTCATAAAATGCCTTTAATGTAGGGCTCATCAGGCTCAGGTAGCATCAGGCTCAGGTAGCATCAGGCTCAGGTAGCATCAGGCTCAAATCCAGACATATTTATGTGTTTTATAATACCGGGTTACCCAGGAGAAAAGGGATTTATTGTCTGGGTGGAACATTTATTCAAACCTAACACACACACACACACACACACACACACACACACACACACACACACACACACACACACACACACACACACACACACACATACACACATACACACACTGGTACATGCAATTGTACAGTACTCACACTTGAACCTGCTAATTGATATCCCCTCCGTCACAAACACGCTCTCTCTCTCACTCTCATACTGTACATAGTTGTAGAGGATGTTACCACTTCAGCAGAGAGAGAGGCCCATTAGCAGCCTGACTCATAGAGCAGTCTAAACAACAGTCTCCAGCTGGCTGCTCCCTGCAGCTGGCTCCAGCTCTAAGTGATACAGCTCTGTCTCCTCTCACACACCAAACCACAGCTCTGTCTCCTCTCACACACCAAACCACAGCTCTGCCTCCTCTCACACATCAAACCACTGCTCGGCCTCCTCTCACACAGCAAACCACTGCTCTGCCTCCTCTCACACACCAAACCACAGCTCTGTCTCCTCTCACACACCAAACCACAGCTCTGTCTCCTCTCACACACCAAACCACAGCTCTGCCTCCTCTCACACACCAAACCACAGCTCTGCCTCCTCTCACACACCAAACCACAGCTCTGCCTCCTCTCACACACCAAACCACAGCTCTGCCTCCTCTCACACACCAAACCACATCTCTGCCTCCTCTCGCACACCAAACCACAGCTCTGCCTCCTCTCACACTCCACACCACAGCCATGCTGTACAGGACACTCCAAACCACAGCCATGCTGTACAGGACTCTCCAAATCACAGCCATGCTGTACAGGACACTCCAAACCACAGCCATGCTGTACAGGACACTCCAAACCACAGCCATGCTGTACAGGACACTCCAAACCACAGCCATGCTGTACAGGACACTCCAAACCACAGCCATGCTGTACAGGACACTCCAAACCACAGCCATGCTGTACAGGACACTCCAAACCACAGCCATGCTGTACAGGACACTCCAAACCACAGCCATGCTGTACAGGACTCTCCAAACCACAGCCATGCTGTACAGGACTCTCCAAACCACAGCCATGCTGTACAGGACACTCCAAACCACAGCCATGCTGTACAGGACACTCCAAACCACAGCCATGCTGTACAGGACACTCCAAACCACAGCCATGCTGTACAGGACTCTCCAAACCACAGCCATGCTGTACAGGACACTCCAAACCACAGCCATGCTGTACAGGACACTCCAAACCACAGCCATGCTGTACAGGACACTCCAAACCACAGCCATGCTGTACAGGACACTCCAAACCACAGCCATGCTGTACAGGACTCTCCAAACCACAGCCATGCTGTACAGGACACTCCAAACCACAGCCATGCTGTACAGGACACTCCAAACCACAGCCATGCTGTACAGGACTCTCCAAACCACAGCCATGCTGTACAGGACACTCCAAACCACAGCCATGCTGTACAGGACACTCCAAACCACAGCCATGCTGTACAGGACACTCCAAACCACAGCCATGCTGTACAGGACACTCCACACCACAGCCATGCTGTACAGGACACTCCAAACCACAGCCATGCTGTACAGGACACTCCAAACCACAGCCATGCTGTACAGGACACTCCAAACCACAGCCATGCTGTACAGGACACTCCAAACCACAGCCATGCTGTACAGGACACTCCAAACCACAGCCATGCTGTACAGGACACTCCAAACCACAGCCATGCTGTACAGGACACTCCAAACCACAGCCATGCTGTACAGGACTCTCCAAACCACAGCCATGCTGTACAGGACACTCCAAACCACAGCCATGCTGTACAGGACACTCCAAACCACAGCCATGCTGTACAGGACTCTCCAAACCACAGCCATGCTGTACAGGACACTCCAAACCACAGCCATGCTGTACAGGACACTCCAAACCACAGCCATGCTGTACAGGACACTCCAAACCACAGCCATGCTGTACAGGACACTCCAAACCACAGCCATGCTGTACAGGACACTCCAAACCACAGCCATGCTGTACAGGACACTCCAAACCACAGCCATGCTGTACAGGACACTCCAAACCACAGCCATGCTGTACAGGACACTCCAAACCACAGCCATGCTGTACAGGACACTCCAAACCACAGCCATGCTGTACAGGACACTCCAAACCACAGCCATGCTGTACAGGACACTCCAAACCACAGCCATGCTGTACAGGACACTCCAAACCACAGCCATGCTGTACAGGACACTCCAAACCACAGCCATGCTGTACAGGACACTCCAAACCACAGCCATGCTGTACAGGACACTCCAAACCACAGCCATGCTGTACAGGACACTCCAAACCACAGCCATGCTGCTCAATAGACCTGTAGTCAGATTGATGGTCAGTTTGATGTGGCTTGGCCATTGACGGGGAAGTTTTATCTGATTTACAAAATATTTTTCTCCTGAAGCTCATGGATTAGAAATATCCAATCAGCATGTACAGTACACAGAGGTGCCACCTACCTACAGTAGCTAGCTGTGTTGACTCAGGGGCCCCATTGCTGTCCTCTCCACCCCTTCTCCCCTCGTACCTTAGAGTCTCCTGGTAGTTATTTTCCCTCCCCCAGGCTCTTCTCCCCCAGGCTCTTCTCCTCCTCTCTCCCCCATCTACATGTGAGTCTCCTGTTAGCTCCACATGGCACCTCTCTGTAGAGAGAAACACCTCTGTTCTGGGGCTACAAAACAACACAACACACGGCCTGCTTGTTATTCTCTACAGCAGTTAGCTAGTTGTTTTTATCCTCTAGTCAGACAGACACAGCTCTCTCTCTCTCTCTCTCTCTCTCTCCAGGTTAATTTCCTTTCCTTCTATTCCGGTGTCATCCCTGCTTTCCTCACTGGGGCTTCTCAGCCATGGCTTTCTGCTCTCCAGTGTTGTTTACACAGTGTCTTGATGACAGTACACAGTTTATTCATTAAAGCTGACATCATTACCTTGTTGGGTACTCTTGATGAGGCAGGGGGAATGGGGCTATTTCAGGAGGCCTGTGGTTTTAAAGGTGGTGTTTACTAGATGTTCTGCTTGTCCAGGAACACTTCAGTACCTCATAGTTTGCGTCTTATGGAAAAAGAAGATGTATAATGAACGTACAAAGACAGGTTGCTGTACAAAGGCTGATTATATCCTATTTCAGAGGAACATATTGTCCTCTGTGTTGCCTCGCTAGCGTTCAGAGAGCTGGATAGAACCACGATATGCTCTGTCTTGCAGGGCTGACCTATATTCTCTATCGACGGCATCCAAGGCTAGTGTGTGAGGGTGGGGGGTGGGGGGGGGGGGGATAAAGGTCTGACATTTATCTCCATAAAAAACGGATACAGTGTGTCTCTTCTAGTTATCTTTGTATGACCCATATCTTAAATTATAAATGTACTGTATGCATTGGCAGATGTACTATATATAAAACATAGCCAAAGGCTCTCTCTATCTTGTGTCATTTCCCCCCTTGTATATTCTGAGTTCCATTAGTCTATTGTTCCTCCTGTTCCACTAAGGGACTGTTCTGTAGTGGCTCCTTGGTTCCACAGCACTGTTCTTGACAAATGGAGATGGCTTGGAAGTAGTTTCTCTACTCACTGCAGGGCAAACCTTGCATTCTTTTCCCCTGGTTTAAACCGTACAGTGTGTTTCGCTTGACTGCCGGTGTGCGTCGGGTATGTCAAAGAAAGTAGAGAGGCAAGTTTAGGAAGGGGGAAATATAAATGGAATTCTTTGTAATGCTCTGAGGATCCGGTCGGCAGTGTAGACCCAGAGCCAAATCAGATATTACAGGAGGAAGGGGGAGGCGAAATGCAACAAGAGCAGATCACATTGAAAAGGCCCCTGCCCTCATCTAGGAGCTGTCATAATGAAACGCTTATGACCGGGGTTGTAAAAACAAGAGCTAGGCCGGAGTCTGGAGACCACTACACCAGAGGCCCTATGATTAGTCGTCGTCGTCGTCGCCGTCAGCGGTATGACGGGACGAATGGAGAGATGTGTTGGGGTACTCAGAGAGGGGAGAGGTCAGGAGATGCTGATGAGCTGGAGGATGGGATCGCTGGTTAAAGGGTCTCAGCTGTCGCCGGGGTCGTTTTAATCAGAGAGCTGGCTCCTCTCTCCTCTGTCGGGCTGTTTCCTCATCAACACTTCTTCTCTTTCTTCACCTGCTCTCTAGTATCCTGTCCACTACAGGAAATCCCTTCTTAATGACGATACAACACAAAACAGCACCGCAGCTCATTTAGGCCTTCAGGCCTTCAGCAGCAACAGTATTCAAGTACCCTTCTTTGCTTGCACGTAACCTACTTCTGGTTCTTCTAGCGTTGCTGTCAGGCTATGTCGAGGCCTCAAACAATTAATCATCCTCTGAATCGCATTGTCACAAAACTGTGTCACCACACACACGTTCCAGAGCGTCTGTTGCCTGCCATGCCGCGGTCCTGCTGCGTCCCCCTTAGGGGACGGGCGCCTGGCACCGGCGGGCAGACATGGGCAGTGTTGAGGACTGACTGGTTGCGGTGGTTCTTGCCCCCTCCATCTCATTAATTAGCCAGTGATTGTGTTCAATCAGATGCAGATCTCCACTTCAATGGGCCCCATATCAAAGGCAGGAGTCTAGTGGGTAGCTGCTGCATTATGCACAGGGAGACCTAGTTATGTCAAGAGCGCCAGCAAGCGGAGCCATGGTTGTAGTGGCAGCGTGGGGAGATGGCAGCGGGGAAACTGTGAAAGATTAAAGAGGGTTTAGGCTGAGACATGCCAGCCAGTCCCCTGAGGACTAGGCTTCATGCACTTTTCCCGCTCCACTACAACAGATGCAGCAGCCCTGATGAGGGGGGGGGGGCTTCAAACGCAGAGAGAGAGGGGGAGGGAGGGGTGGGTGGATTCATGCCTTTCTCTTTCTCTCATACAGAGACAGGAACCATTCTTATTGTTAATGACAGACCCCAGCGGAGGCGTGCGTCAGGGGAGGTTGTCCTGTGACATGTTACCGTAGAGCTACAGTGTTCTGTCTGTCTGTCTGTCTGTCTGTCTGTCTGTCTGTCTGTCTGCCTGCCTGCCTGCCTGCCTGCCTGCCTGCCTGTCTGTCTGCCTGCCTGTCCGTCCGTCCGTCCGTCTGCCTGCCTGTCTGTCTGTCTGTCTGTCTGTCTTACCGTAGAGCTACAGTGTTCTGTCTGTCTGTCTGTCCGCCTGTCTGCCTGCCTGCCTGTCTGTCTGTCTGTCTGTCTGCCTGCCTGTCCGCCCGCCTGCCTGTCTGTCCGTCCGTCCCTCCGTCCGTCTGCCTGCCTGCCTGCCTGTCTGTCTGTCTGTCTGTCTGTCTGTCTTACCGTAGAGCTACAGTGGTCTGTCTGTCTGTCTGTCTTACCATAGAGCTACAGTGTTCTGTCTGTCTGTCTGTCCGCCTGTCTGTCTGTCTGTCTGTCTTACTGTAGAGCTACAGTGTTCTGTCTGTCTGTCTGTCCGCCTGTCTGTCTGTCTGTCTGTCTTACCGTAGAGCTACAGTGTTCTGTCTGTCTGTCTGTCTGTCTGTCTGTCTGTCTTACCGTAGAGCTACAGTGGTCTGTCTGTCTGTCTGTCTGTCTGTCTGTCTGTCTTACCGTAGAGCTACAGTGTTCTGTCTGTCTGTCTGTCTGTCTGTCTGTCTGTCTGTCCGCCTGTCCGTCTGTCTGTCTGTCTGTCTGTCTTACCGTAGAACTACAGTGGTCTGTCTGTCTGTCTGTCTGTCTGTCTGTCTGTCTGTCTGTCTGTCTGTCTCTCTTACCGTAAAGCTACAGTGTTCTGTCTGTCTGTCTGTCTGTCTGTCTTACCGTAGAGCTACAGTGGTCTGTCTGTCTGTCTGTCTGTCTGTCTGTCTGTCTGTCTTACCGTAGAGCTACAGTGTTCTGTCTGTCTGTCTGTCTGTCTGTCTGTCTGTCTGTCCGCCTGTCCGTCTGTCTGTCTGTCTGTCTGTCTTACCGTAGAGCTACAGTGTTCTGTCTGTCTGTCTGTATGTCTGTCTGTCTGTCTTACCGTAGAGCTACAGTGGCCTGTCTGTCTGTCTGTCTGTCTGTCTGTCTGTCTGTCTTACCGTAGAGCTACAGTGTTCTGTCTGTCTGTCTGTCTGTCTTACCGTAGAGCTACAGTGTTCTGTCTGTCTGTCTGTATGTCTGTCTGTCTGTCTTACCGTAGAGCTACAGTGGCCTGTCTGTCTGTCTGTCTGTCTGTCTGTCTGTCTGTCTGTCTGTCTGTCTTACCGTAGAGCTACAGTGGCCTGTCTGTCTGTCTGTCTGTCTGTCTGTCTGTCTGTCTGTATGTCTGTCTGACCGTAGAGCTACAGTGGCCTGTCTGTCTGTCTGTCTGTCTGTCTGTCTGTCTGTCTTACCGTAGAGCTACAGTGTTCTGTCTGTCTGTCTGTCCGCCTGTCTGCCTGCCTGCCTGGCCGTGCCCTGGGGCCTCGGTGTAACCAGTGGTGCAGTCAGTGAAAGATGGTTCATTTCACTGAGTAAACTGTCACGCTGATGTGGCTGATACTGGGTGTTTGTGTGTGCGTGTGTGCGTGTGTCGGTGCGTAGTGGTGGAACAGAGGAGGAGATGCAGACTGTGCAGTCAGCAGGTGTGTGTGATACTCTGGACGTCCTCCAGAAAGGAAGGGTCACACGCAGACTGAGACAGACAGTAGCACCAGGTGTCATCATTCTACACCATGTCTAACAGTGGGCTTGATCACTTGAATAACCATATATAATGTTTGATGGTTTTGGCTCATTGAATTTAACAGTTGTCTTAATAGTTTGACAAACATTGAGTGGGCTTCGGGGACAATGAGCGGGGATTTTTAAGCGAGTTTTGTTGATGCTTTGCGAGGTATATTTAAATGATCACATTGATACCGTGTTTTTTTCTGTACGTGCAAAGATGAAAATAGTCAGAACAGGGGGCTAAAGTGACATAATATCAACTATTACACTTGAGCCCAGCCTCGGTATGGATCCTCATCATCACCCCAGCTCAACATGTTGATGGTGAGGCAGGAAGCGCAGGAGGGCAGCCCATAGCACAGCGCTGGGGGAATAATGAAATTGGTTCCAGTCTCATCTGGGAAGTGCCCCTGTTTGATTTCATTAGCCAAATGTCTCACTGTGTCCACTCCAAGCCAGAGTAAATAGACTTCCAACAACTGGGATTTGAAGGGTCACTGGCTACTGCTGTAGTGTCTGGCATGGACATAGGACAGGCAGGGAGGGGGGACATAGAGAGGGAGGGAGGGAGGGAGACTGCAGGGAGGGGGGACATAGAAAGGGAGGGAGAATGCAGGGAGGGGGACATAGGGAGGGAGGGAGGGAGGGAGGGAGGGAGGGGGGACATAGGGAGGGAGGCTGCAGGGATGGAGGGAGGGAGGGAGGGAGAGAGGGAGGAAGGAAGGAAGGAAGTGAGGAGAGGGAGGCGACAGGGATGGATCTCATGACAAAGCACCTGTCATTCACTTGTCTTAATCTCTGCAGGTATTTCCTGCCTGGTGTTGTGTTGCATGGCGACCACACCGCTGGCTTCCTGTATTCTGTACTGTCAGAATACCCCCTTCCTCCGCTCCGCTCACAGAGTCCAATCTAATAGAAGATGCCAGCAGTGGAATGAGCCTGCCCTTTGACTCTGGATAAAGATCCAATGCGGAGAAGGGACACTTGACTACTGCTTTGTTATAGCGTGTGCATGGTTGGATCCCTTCCTCTCCTTCTCCCACACTCCTCTAATTTGGATATGTCACGAGCTGACAGCCGAGATGATCTGGAGTTGCATTAGACAGGACCTTTGTCTGAGGCTGTGGTGGTGTTTGGTTGGCTTGTGAGCAGCCAAGGTGGACCTGCTGGTGAACTCACTCTGACCTTAATCCTGACTCATGTGGAGACCAGCAGCAGCCCCATAGTTTACAGCACACAATACAGTCAGCACAGCAGGGGGGAGAGGACTTCATTCATGCTCCTCTCTGTTTTCATTTTATTATCTAATCCCTCACTTCCCCTCCACCTCCAATCAGCTACAGTTCACAGAGAGAGGAGGAAGAGGAGGAGGACAGGGAGGAGTAGCCTGGCCCTAACCCTCCCTCCCTCTCTCCATCCCGCCCGCCCGCCAGCCCTCCCTCCCTCCCACTCTCCTTCCCTCCCTCCCACTCTCCTTCCCTCCCGCCCGCCAGCCGGCACTCCCTCCCTCCCTCCCTCCCTCCCTCCCTCCCTCCCTCCCTCCCTCCCTCCCTCCCTCCCTCCCTCCCTCCCTCCCTCCCTCCCTGCCTGCCTGCCTGCCTGCCTGCCTGCCTGCCTCCCTCCCTCCCTCCCTCCCTCCCTCCCTCCCTCCCTCTCTCTCTTCCGCCCTCCCACTCCCACCCTCCCTGCCTCCCTCCCTCCCTCTCTTCCGCCCTCCCACTCTCCCTCCCACCCTCCCTCCCTACCACTCTCCTGATCCTCCCTCCCTCCCTCCCTCCCTCCCTCCCTCCCTCCCTCCCTCCCTCCCTCCCTCCCTCCCTCCCTCCCTCCCTCCCTCCCTCCCTCCCTCCCTCCCTCCCTCCCTCCCTCCCTGCCTGCCTGCCTGCCTGCCTGCCTGCCTCCCTCCCTCCCTCCCTCCCTCCCTCCCTCCCTCTCTCTCTTCCGCCCTCCCACTCTCCCTCCCACCCTCCCTGCCTCCCTCCCTCCCTCTCTTCTGCCCTCCCACTCTCCCTCCCACCCTCCCTCCCTACCACTCTCCTGATCCTCCCTCCCTCCCACCCTCTGTCCCTCCCTCCCACCCTCCCTCCCTCCCTCTCTCTCTTCCGCCCTCCCACTCTCCCTCCCTCCCTCCCACCCTCCGTCCCTCCCTCTCTCCCACTCTCCCTCTCTCCCTCCCACTCCAATAACACAGATTGAGGAGGGTTGTACCTTAGGAACACCTGCCATGTATTACACAACTGTACTTCCAGTAGATGTGAGGGCCCAGCAGTGCAGACTGTTCCATGTTGACTTAATCCTGTATAGTCAGTTGTTCTCTGCTCTCTGGCAATTGTTTGTATTTGTATTTACTTAACCTTTATTTAACTAGGCGAGTCAGTAATGCCCTGGTTCTGTGTGTGTGTGTGTGTGTGTGTGTGTGTGTGTGTGTGTGTGTGTGTGTGTGTGTGTGTGTGTGTGTGTGTTTCACAGCAATAAGTGTGGCCGCGTTTAAAGCCTCCAGCCCGGGGGGGGATTGAATTCGTTTTTGTCTTGCTCACCCCCCCCCACACTCTTGACACCTTTATGAGACGAGACCGACTTGAATGCAGTGAATTTATCCACTCTCCCTCTCGCAAAACTCCTGGCTCTTGTTCAAGAGGCTATTGTTTGAGTAATCTGTGGAGCGCTCCCCTCTCTCAGCACAGCCCTGGCTGTGTGTGTGTGTGTGTGTGTGTGTGTGTGTGTGTGTGTGTGTGTGTGTGTGTGTGTGTGTGTGTGTGTGTGTGTGTGTGCGTGCGTGTGCGTGTGTGTGTGCGTGTGTGTTTGTACGTGTGTGTGTGTGCGTGCCTGTGTGTGTGTGTGCCTAGGAGACCTGCGCTCAGACCTCTTACAGGATACTGAACTGAGAGATACGTGTATCTTTGCGTTACAGTTGTATAGTAAATGTATGGAGGCAGGCCAGTTATTCCCATCATTGCACATGCATTATACTCAATTATGGCTTGGGCTGTCCAAACTTTTGACTAGTTTTGTGTGTGTATCTAATATATATATATTTCTCATGTCATTGCTTACATGTATGCATAAATAAGACCTTATAGATGCCAAGTATTGGTCATGATATGGTTTCAGTTTGTGGTCCCTCTTAAGTAAAAGTAGAGGGGGAGGGCGAGATGTTCTATATTCCTTCTGGGAAATTCCTTATGCTGGACGTAGAATATTCTACCTAGCGACAGGGAGAGAGGTTAGTCTAGGGTAGTGCAGAGAGAGTACAGTATGAATCAGGGGAGAGGAAAGAGGTACCTTCAGCTTCCTGTTTGTTCCCTCTGCAGTAACCTTGCCTGCTGATTCCCATTCATTAAAGTTATAGGACACAGCATCAGTCCCCCCTCCGTCCCGCCCCTCCCTCTTCCTCTCCTGAAGTGAATGTTCTGATCACATGTTGGCAGCCTGGAAGTGAGAGTGAGAGAAGAGAGAGAGAGAAGAGAGAGAGGAAGAGAATAGTAAAAAGAGAGAGAGAGATGAGAGAAGGAGAGAGAGAGGATGCAGTGTCCTTGGTATTATCAGCTTTGGCTCACTGGCTCTGTAATGAGACGTGTCCTGTAGGGAGAATCTTGATGGGAGGGAATAAGCCTCATGACCACGAATCCCAGGCCTGCTAGCCACTTCAACATCCCCCTCTCCCTTCCTGCTCCAGAACATTCTACTGGATGACCCTTGACTGTGGAGCTCCTCTGGAGAATACAGCACTATAGCAGGTGTTGGGGAGACTGGAGTTAAAGACCATAAAGTTGCCTGCTGGTCTGGCTCTGTGTCCTCCTGAACCATTTCACCCAAATCACGTCAATGTGCTGTGTTCCAAGCTACAGAGCAGGGCACTTCCTAAAAGTAGGAGCAGAGGGCCTTTGGAGGTGAGGCGTATGCTCTCTCACCCTCCCTTCATCTCCTTTCCCTTATCTCCTTTCCCCTCCTCTCCTCATCTCCTTTCCCCTCCTCCCCTCATCTCCTCCCCTCATCTCCTCCCCTCATCTCCTTTCCCATCCTCCCCTCATCTCCTTTCCCCTCCTCCCCTCATCTCATATCCTCCCCTCCCCTCATCTCCTTTCCCCTCCTCCCCTCCCCTCATCTCCTCCCCTCATCTCTTTTCCTCTCCTTCCCTCATCTCCTTTCCCCTCCTCCCCTCATCTCCTTTCCCCTTCTCCCCTCATCTCCTTTCCCCTCCGCCCCTCATCCCCTTTCCCTTCCTCCCCTCATCTCCTTTCCCCTCCTCCCTTCATCTCCTCCCCTCATCTCCTTTCCCTTCCTCCCCTCATCTCTTTTCCTCTCCTTCCCTCATCTCCTTTCCCCTCCTACCCTCATTTCCTTTCCCCTCCTCCCCTCATCTCCTTTCCCCTCCTCCCCTCATCTCCTTTCCCCTCCTCCCCTCATCTCCTTTCCCCTCCTCCCCTCATCTTCTCCCCTCATCTCCTTTCCCCTCCTACCCTCATCTTCTCCCCTCATCTCCTTTCCCCTCCTCCCTTCATCTCCTTTCCCTTCCTTCCCTCCTCTCTTTTCCTCTCCTTCCCTCATCTCCTTTCCCCTCCTCCCCTCATTTCCTTTCCCCTCCTCCCCTCATCTCCTTTCCCCTCCTCCCCTCATCTCCTTTCCCCTCCTCCCCTCATCTCCTTTCCCCTCCTTCCCTCATCTCCTTTCCCCTCCTCCCCTCATTTCCTTTCCCCTCCTCCCCTCATCTCCTTTCCCCTCCTCCCCTCATCTTCTTTCCCCTCCTCCCCTCATCTCCTTTCCCCTCCTCCCCTCATCTCCTCCCCTCATCTCTTTTCCTCTCCTTCCCTCATCTCCTTTCCTCTCCTCCCCTCATCTCCTTTCCCCTCCTCCCCTCATCTCCTTTCCCCTCCTCCCCTCATCTCCTTTCCCCTCCTCCCCTCATCTCCTTTCCCCTCCTCCCCTCATCTCCTTTCCCCTCCTCCCCTCATCTCCTTTCCCCTCCTCCCCTCATCTCCTTTCCCCTCCTCCCCTCATCTTCTTTCCTATCCTCTTCTCTACTTTCATCTAATTTCTTCTCCATTACTCTCCTCTCTGCTCATCCCTTCCTCTCCACCCCTCCCCTCTACTCATCCTCTCCTCTCCACCCCTCCCCTCCACCCCTCTCCTCTGTACTCATCCTCTCCACCCCTCCCCTACCCTCCTCTCCACCCCTCCTTTCCACCCCTCCCCTCCTCTCCACCCCACCCCTCCTCTCCACCCCTCCCCTCCCCTCCTCTCCTCTCCACCCCTCCCCTCCCCTCCTCTCCACCCCTCCTCTCCTCTCCAGCCCTCCTCTCCTCTCCAGCTCTCTCTGAAAGAGGTGGTAGTATTGTGGTATGGTCAGGCCCAGTCAGGTAATATCCTCCCCAGTGCCCAGGCAGAGAGGGAGAGAGCTAGAGACAAGGCGGGCTATTAATCAGGCTGACCTGGCACGCGGCCTGGGTACATCATTAGAGCCTGAAATACGAGGGGACGGGGAGGTCACGCTCCCTGAACCTCACATCAATATACCCACTAAGGTAGAGGGGAGGGGGGGCAGCTGTTGTTATTATCCAAGGACCATTTGTTTTAGTGAGTTAGCCCCCCCACCTTAAAATAAAGGCACGTAGCTCCGCTGCAGTACGTTAGCTAAATGCAGCAGGGTCTGCCCAGGGTCTAGCAGTCTGTGGTTATGTTATCAGGCAGGCAGAACTCCAGTGGGACAGAACACACTGTGGAGATCAGGCTGACTTCTGCACTGTAAGGACAAACGCAGCAGCACATTCAGCCAGTAATCGCTGCTGCTCGCCCCTGGCAACCAGTCAAAGGGCAACACAACTCTGATTGATTATTATTATACTAAGACGTTCTACTGTACAGGGAGGCATTTCTGGAGGCAGAATAGCTGAATATGTATTAGACCCTTGTTGTGATCTTTTGAGTACTTGCTGAGTACCTGGTTTGATGCAGATCATTCTTATTAGGTATTCTGTTGGAAATGATCATCCCTGCATGCATCAGCCATTACAGTGTTCACATCATTCCTTTGTAATTACACCGTAACATGAGGAAGAGGAATTTCAACTTTCAGCTGTGTAGAAATGGAACAGTTGGTCAGTGACAATAGAGGAGTGTGTGTGTGTGTGTGTGTGTGTGTGTGTGTGTGTGTGTGTGTGTGTGTGTGTGTGTGTGTGTGTGTGTGTGTGTGTGTGTGTGTGTGTGTGTGTGTGTGTGTGTGTGTGTGTGAGAGAGAGAGAACGAGAGAACGAGAGAGAGTCAGAGTGATAGAGAGAGTGTGTGTGTGTGTGTGTGTGTGTGTGTGTGTGTGTGTGTGTGTGTGTGTGTGTGTGTGTGTGTGTGTGTGTGTGAGAGAGAGAACGAGAGAGAGTCAGAGTGATAGAGAGAGAGTGTGTGTGAGAGAGAGAAAACGAGAGAGAGTCAGAGTGATAGAGAGAGTGTGTGTGAGAGAGAGAGAACGAGAGAGAGTCAGAGTGATAGAGAGAGAGTGTGTGTGAGAGAGAGAGAATGAGAGAGAGTCATAGTGATAGAGAGACAGTGTGTGTGAGAGAGAGAGAACGAGAGAGAGTCAGAGTGATAGAGAGAGAGTGTGAGAGAGAGTCAGTGATAGAGAGAGAGTGTGTGTGAGAGAGAACGAGAGAGTCAGAGTGATAGAGAGAGAGTGTGTGTGAGAGAGAGAGAACGAGAGAGAGTCAGAGTGATAGAGAGAGAGTGTGTGTGAGAGAGAGAGAGAGAGAGAGAGAACGAGAGAGAGTCAGAGTGATAGAGAGAGAGTGTGTGTGAGAGAGAGAGAACGAGAGAGAGTCAGAGTGATAGAGAGAGAGTGTGTGTGAGAGAGAGAGAACGAGAAAGAGTCACAGTGATAGAGAGAGTGTGTGTGAGAGAGAGAGAACGAGAGAGAGTCAGAGTGATAGAGAGAGAGTGTGTGTGAGAGAGAGAGAACGAGAGAGAGTCAGAGTGATAGAGAGAGAGTGTGTGTGGGAGAGAGAGAATGATAGAGAGAGAGTGTGTGTGAGAGTTTTGTTTATTTTGGGGAGAGTGCAGCAGCAGCGGCATTGTGTAAAGTTGTGTAGTGATTGATGGTTGTGAAGCAGAAATAGACAGTCAGATTTACAGCGGCCGTTGGTTTCCTTTATGTTGTGGTTGGGATGCGCCACAGAGCTCTATCATTCTGTCACTGACATTACACACAATCCACTTTTATTTGGCCGTGTAAAGTCTCACATTACAGAGACGACCTGTCGTATTTCACTTCTGACCTGTCTGAACTTTCCTGTGAACATACCAGAGTCTGGGCTGTGTTGCACTGTACCGGTGACTGTGTCTGACTGTCCTCTGACTGCGATTGTGTGTTATCCTGCCTGTGAGTGTCCTGTGAGTGTACTGTGAGTGTCCTGTGAGTGTGATGACGTCTCTGTCCTGTCCTGTGTGTTTCAGATCCTGGTGAATTCTATCAACCATCCTGCCATGCTGTATGAGAATGGGGTGGTGAGCGAGGGGAGTCCCATCCACAGAGATCTGCTCTTCAGCCCAGACTACCAGCACATCTATGCCCTCACAGACAAACAGGTAAAACACACGCTATAACATGAATATTAAATCGTTTTTAAACAATCATACACTCTCACGGCACCAAACCCTCCTATTTATGCACTACCCAAACCTAATGGTTGTGTGTGTTTCCTCTGTGTTTTTCTGCCACTCCAGCACTCTATGTGATTGGTTGTGTTTGATTTCCAGTATACTGAGCTCCACCCCCCTGCCCAGCACCCTCTACCCTCACACAAGTTCCTCCCCCTGCCCAGCACTCTCTACCCTCACACACGTTCCTCCCCCTGCCCAGCACCCTCTACCCTCACACAAGTTCCTCCCCCTGCCCAGCACCCTCTACCCACACACGTTCCTCCCCCAGTCAGCACCCTCTACCCACACACATGTTCCTCCCCCAGTCAGCACCCTCTACCCTCACACACGTTCCTACCCCTGCCCAGCACCCTCTACCCTCACACACGTTCCTCCCCCTGCCCAGCACCCTCTACCCACACACGTTCCTCCCCCAATCAGCACCCTCTACCCACACACACGTTCCTCCCCAGTCAGCACCCTCTACCCACACACACGTTCCTCCCCCAGTCAGCACCCTCTACCCAAACACACGTTCCTCCCCCAGTCAGCACCCTCTACCCACACACACGTTCCTCCCCCAGTCAGCACCCTCTACCCACACACATGTTCCTCCCCCAGTCAGCACCCTCTACCCACAGACATGTTCCTCCCCCAGTCAGCACCCTCTACCCACACACACGTTCCTCCCCCAGTCAGCACCCTCTACCCACACACACGTTCCTCCCCCAGTCAGCACCCTCTACCCACACACACGTTCCTCCCCCAATCAGCACCCTCTACCCACACACACGTTCCTCCCCAGTCAGCACCCTCTACCCACACACACGTTCCTCCCCCAGTCAGCACCCTCTACCCAAACACACGTTCCTCCCCCAGTCAGCACCCTCTACCCACACACACGTTCCTCCCCCAGTCAGCACCCTCTACCCACACACATGTTCCTCCCCCAGTCAGCACCCTCTACCCACACACACGTTCCTCCCCCAGTCAGCACCCTCTACCCACACACACGTTCCTCCCCCAGTCAGCACCCTCTACCCACACACATGTTCCTCCCCCAGTCAGCACCCTCTACCCACACACACGTTCCTCCCCCAGTCAGCACCCTCTACCCACACACACGTTCCTCCCCCAGTCAGAACCCTTCATCACAGGCAACAGAACAGGAGAGGGGGTCTCTCTGATCCCCCTTTGATGGAATAAATCCCATTTTTTTAGCACTGCCAAAGCACCAACGGAAAGGGAATTCTCCCCTCTTCTTTTCCTCCTCTACTCCAGTTATTTGTACCCTTCTCCTTTTCTCCCTGCTTTCTCTTTTCTTTCATGTGGTTTCTCCCCTAAGCTCAAATTGGAGGTCCTCGTCTCACGCATTAAAGAGGTTTCCTCCATCATTACTGGAAGACCCCCCCCCCCCCCTCTATCTCAGCCTCTCTCTCTATCAGAATGGTTAGCAGGGTGATGAGAGATAAGAAGGCCACCAGGTTTACTGCTAAGGATTCATCTCTGAGGTTTAAGTTGAAACGGCTTCTTCAAAATGCCCCCTCTCTCTCCTCTGGATTGCTATTTAACACCCCATGGCCTCCTTCCCCTCCCTTCAGTCCCACCCACCCTTTCCTCAGTCCCACCCACCCTTTCCTCTGTCCCACCCACCCTCTCCTCAGTCTCACCCACCCTCTCCTCAGTCCCACCCACCCTCTCTTCAGTCCCACCCACCCTCCCTTCAGTCCCACCCACCCTCTCCTCAGTCCCACCCACCCTCTCCTCAGTCCCACCCACCCTCTCCTCTGTCCCACACACCCTCTCCTCAGTCCCACACACCCTCTCTTCAGTCCCACCCACCCTCCCTTCAGCCCCCCCCACCCTCTCCTCAGCCCCCCCCACCCTCTCCTCAGCCCCACCCACCCTCTCCTCAGTCCCAACCACCCTCTCCTCAGTCCCACCCACCCTCTCCTCAGTCCCACCCACCCTCTCCTCAGCCCCACCCACCCTCTCCTCAGTCCCACCCACCCTCCCTTCAGCCCCACATCTATATCTACCATGTCAGAGCAGACCTGTAGGTGTGTGCTCTGTGGCAGAGTGACATGAGGTAACAGGGTAAGGACTGTCAAGCTCTTTGACACTGCCTGGCTTGAAACGGCTTCTTCAAAATGCCCCCTCTCTCTCCTCTGGATTGCTATTTAACACCCCATGGCCTCCTTCCCCTCCCTTCAGTCCCACCCACCCTCTCCTCAGTCCTACCCACCCTCTCCTCAGTCCCAGTCTATTCCTGATAATGCCTTAGTTATGGGACAGACAGGCGGGTTACCAATGCCCCCCATCGTAACTGCAGCCCTCTCCGGCTGTATTTCCGCCCGACAAAATCCACAAAGTGATGACTGAATATCAGTAGCCATTTTCCATCAAATTATTTGAGAGGTGGGCTACATTCAGGTGGCCCACCTCGTCAGCTGATGTCACAAAGTGCTGTACAGAAACCCAGACTAAAACCCCAAGCAGCAAGCAATGCAGGTGTAGAAGCACGTTGGCTAGGAAAACCTAGAGAGGAACCAGGCTCTGAGGGGTGGCCAATCCACCGGGTGGAGATTATAAGAGTACATGGCCATCAAGGCCTGATTGTTCTCCAAGATGTTCAGGGTAGTACGTCTGGTGAATAGGTCAGGGTTACATAGCCGCAGGCAGAACAGCAGAAACTAGATCATCAGCATGACCAGGTGAACTGGGGACCAGGACTACAACTAGCCTTCAGGCCAGGTAGTCCTGAGGCACGGTCCTGGGGCTCACGTCCTGAGAGAGAGAGAGAGAGAGAGAGAGAGAGAGAGAGAGAGAGAGAGAGAGAGAGAGAGAGAGAGAGAGAGAGAGAGAGAGAGTCAGACAGACAGAGAGACAGACAGGCAGACAGACAGACAGACAGACCATGGTGTGATGGCTCTAGGACAGACACCGTAAGAACCACCATGGTGTGCTAGCTCTAGGACAGACACCAGGCACATAAATACCTCCCACACACACTCCATAGTTTGACTATGGCGCCGGATGAAATGGCAGCAGTTTAAGGGTGCCCAACCAATTGTGCTATTATGTGGTTTTTTCACGTTATTTGTAACTTATTTTGTACATAATGTTTCTGCCACCGTATCTTACGGCAGAAAAGAGTTTCTGGATATCAGAACAGTGATCACTCACCTCGGATTAGACTAAGAGCTTCTGGATATCAGGACAGCGATCACTCACCTCGGATTAGACTAAGAGCTTCTGGATATCAGAACAGTGATCACTCACCTCGGATTAGACTAAGAGCTTCTGGATATCAGAACAGTGATCACTCACCTCGGATTAGACAAAGAGCTTCTGGATATCAGAACAGTGATCACTCACCTCGGATTAGACTAAGAGTTTCTGGATATCAGGACAGCGATCACTCACCTCGGATTAGACAAAGAGTTTCTGGATATCAGGACAGTGATCACTCACCTCAGATTAGACAAAGAGCTTCTGGATATCAGGACAGTGATTACTCACCTCGGATTAGACTAAGAGCTTCTGGATATCAGGACAGAGATCACTCACCTCGGATTAGACAAAGAGCTTCTGGATATCAGGACAGAGATCACTCACCTCGGATTAGACAAAGAGCTTCTGGATATCAGGACAGAGATCACTCACCTCGGATTAGACAAAGAGCTTCTGGATATCAGGACAGTGATCACTCACCTCGGATTAGACTAAGAGTTTCTGGATATCAGGACAGTGATCACTCACCTCGGATTAGACTAAGAGCTTCTGGATATCAGGACAGAGATCACTCACCTCGGATTAGACAAAGAGCTTCTGGATATCAGAACAGTGATCACTCACCTCGGATTAGACAAAGAGCTTCTGGATATCAGGACAGAGATCACTCACCTCGGATTAGACAAAGAGCTTCTGGATATCAGAACAGTGATCACTCACCTCGGATTAGACTAAGAGCTTCTGGATATCAGAACAGTGATCACTCACCTCGGATTAGACAAAGAGCTTCTGGATATCAGGACAGCGATCACTCACCTCGGACTAGACTAAGAGCTTCTGGATATCAGGACAGTGATCACTCACCTCGGATTAGACAAAGAGCTTCTGGATATCAGGACAGAGATCACTCACCTCGGACTAGACTAAGAGCTTCTGGATATCAGGACAGTGATCCCTCACCTCGGATTAGACAAAGAGCTTCTGGATATCAGGACAGTGATCCCTCACCTCGGATTAGACAAAGAGCTTCTGGATATCAGGACAGTGATCCCTCACCTCGGACTAGACTAAGAGCTTCTGGATATCAGGACAGTGATCCCTCACCTCGGATTAGACTAAGATTTTTTCTACAACAAGGACGACGCACAAGACATTCTCCTAACACCCCACAGGGCCGACATCCCCGTTATTTGCAAGAGGAAGCGACGCAGGTAAAGAGGACAAAGAACCGGATGCCTGGTCAGGACCCTAAGAAGGCGACTGGGAAAGCTGCCGTTACCGTTAATACTACTTGCCAACGTGCAATCATTGGACAATAAACTAGACGAGGTACGATCACGAATATCCTACCAACAGGACATCAAAAACTGTAATATCCTATGTTTCACGGAATCGTGGCTGAATGACGACATGGATATTCAGCTAGAAGGATACACACTGCACTGGCAAGATAGAACAGCACGAGGGGGGGGGGGGGGGGGGGGTGTCTGTGCATATTTGTAAACAACAGCTGGTGCACGAAATCTAAGGAATTTTGCTCGCCTGAAGTAGAGTATATTGCAGGCCACACTACTTGCCTAGAGAGTTTTCAGCTATACTTTTTGTCGCTGTATATTTACCACCATAGAAAGATGCTGGCACTAAGACCGCAGTCAGTCAACTGTATAAGGAATTAAGCAAACAGGAAACCACTCACCCAGAGGTGGCGCTCCTAGTGGCCGGAGACTTTAATGCAGGGAAACTTAAATCAGTTCTACCAAATCTCTATCAACATGTTACATGTGCAACCAGAGGGAAAAAAATTCTATATCATCTGTACTCCACACACAGAGATGCGTACTAAGCTCTCCCTCGCCCTCCATTTGGTAAATCCAACCACAACTCTGTCCTCCTGATTCCTGCTTACAAGCTAAAATTATAGCAGGAAGCACCAGTGACTCAGTCTATAAAAAAATGGTCAGATGAAGCAGATGCTAAACTACAGGACTTTTTTGCTATCACAGACTGGAACATGTTCCGGGATTCTTTCGATGGCATTGAGGAGTACACCACATCAGTCACTGGCTTTATCAAATCAAATAAATGTATTTATATAGCCCTTCGTACATCAGCTGATATCTCAAAGTGCTGTGCAGAAACGCAGCCTAAAACCCCAAACAGCAAGCAATGTAGGTGTAGAAGCACGGTGGCTAGGAAAAACTCCCTAGAAAGGCCAAAACCTAGGAAGAAACCTAGAGAGGAACCAGGCTATGTGGGGTGGCCAGTCCTCTTCTGGCTGTGCCGGGTGGAGATTATAACAGAACATGGCCAAGTTGTTCAAATGTTCATAAATGACCAGCATGGTCAAATAATAATAATCACAGGCAGAACAGTTGAAACTGGAGGTGGACTGGGGACAGCAAGGAGTCATTATGTCAGGTAGTCCTGAGGCATGGTCCTAGGGCTCAGGTCCTCCGAGAGAGAGGGAGAAAGAAAGAGAGAAAGAAAGAGAGAATTAGAGAGAGCATACTTAAATTCACACAGGACACCGGATAGGACAGGAGAAGTACTCCAGATATAACAAACAGACCCTAGCCCCCCCCAACACATAAACTACTGCAGCATAAATACTGGAGGCTGAGACAGGAGGGGTCAGGAGACAGTGGCCCCATCCGATGACACCCCCGGACAGGGCCAAACAGGAATATGTGCATCAATATGTGCAATATGTGCATCGAGGACGTCGTCCCCACAGTGACTGTACGTACATACCCCAACCAGAAGCCATGGATTACAGGCAACATTCGCACTGAGCTAAAGGGTAGAGCTGCCGCTTTCAATGTGCGGGACTCTAACCCGGAAGCTTACAAGAAATCCTGCTATGCCCTGCGACGAACCATCAAACAGGAAAAGCGTCACTACAGGGCTAAGATTGAATCATACTACACCAGCTCCGACGCTCGTCTTATGTGTCAGGGCTTGCAAACTATTGCAGATTACAAAGGGAAGCGCAGCCGTGAGCTGCACAGTGACACGAGCCTACCAGATGAGCTAAATCACTTCTATGCTCGCTTCAAGACAAGCAACACTGAGGCATGCATGAGAGCGTCAGCTGTTCCGGACGACTGTGTGATCACGCTCTCCGTAGCCGACATGAGTAAGACCTTTAAACAGGTCAACATACAGAAGACTGCGGGGACAGACGGATTACCAACTGGCAGGTGTACTGACATGTGCTGACCAACTGGCAGGTGTCTTCACTGACATTTTCAACATGTCCCTGATTGAGTCTGTAATACCAACATGTTTCAAGCAGATCACCATAGTCCATGTGCCCAAGAACACAAAGGCAACCTGCCTAAATGACACCAGACCTGTAGCACTCACGTCCGTAGCCATGAAGTGCTTTGAAAGGCTGGTCATGGCTCACATCAACACCATTATCCCAGAAACCCTAGACCCACTCCAATTTGCATACCGCCCAAACAGATCCACAGATGATGCAATCTCGATTGCACTCTACACTGCCCTTTCCCACCTGGACAAAAGGAACACTTATGTGAGAATGCTATTCATTGACTACAGCTCAGCGTTCAACACCATAGTACCCTCAAAGCTCATCACTAAGCTAAGGATCCTGGGACTAAACACCTCCCACTGCAACTGGATCCTGGACTTCCTGATTGGCCGCCCCCAGGTGGTGAGGGTAGGTAACAACACATCTGCCACGCTGATCCTCAACACGGGAGCTCCACAGGGGTGCGTACTCAGTCCCCTCCTGTACTCCCTGTTCACCCATGACTGCATGGCCAGGCACGACTCCAACACCATCGTTAAGTTTGCAGACGATACAACAGTGGTAGGCCTGATCACCAACAACAACGAGACAGCCAATAGGGAGGAGGTCAGAGATCTGTCCGGTTGGTGGCAGAATAACAATATATCCCACAACGTAACCAAGAATAAGGAGATGATTGTGGACTACAAGAAAAGGAGGACCTAGCACACCCCCATTCTCATCGACGGGGTTGTAGTGGAGCAGGTTGAGAGCTTCAAGTTCCTTGGTGTCCACATCAACAACAAACTAGAATGGTCCAAACACACCAAGACAGTTGTGAAGAGGGCACGACAAAGCCTATTCCCCCTCAGGAGACTGAAAAGATTTGGCATGGGTCCTCAGATCCTCAAAAGGTTCTACAGCTGCAACATTGAGAGCATCCTGACTAGTCGCATCACTGCCTGGTACGGCAATTGCTCGGCCTCTGACCGCAAGGCACTACAGAGGGTAGTGCGTATTGCCCAGTACATCACTGGGGCTAAGCTGCCTGCTATCTAGGACCTCTACACCAGGCGGTGTCAGAGGAAGGCCCTAAAAATTGTCAAAGACCCCAGCCACCTCAGTCATAGACTGTTCCCTCTACTACCACATGGCAAGTGGTACCGGAGCGCCAAGTCTAGGACAAAAAGGTGACCCTGTCATAGGAAATGGCTGAGTTCACTACATGGCCAAGTTCAAGCAGAGATGTTGAACATGAAACCTCTCTCTTGTCACCACTCTTTACCACAGCAAGGGCTGTAGCCAGCACTCAACACACCCAATACATGGGATGGCTCTTTTACAACCTCCTTAATAGTATCCAACATTCAACACTTTTCCTCAACCAAATATACATACATGTAACTGAGTGAATGAGGGATACAAAGTACATTGAAAGTAGGTGCTTAGGACCAGCTGTGGTTCCTGAATAATTAAGCAGTTAACATCCCATCATGCT
The DNA here is from genome assembly GCF_045791955.1 of Oncorhynchus clarkii lewisi. NCBI lineage: Eukaryota > Metazoa > Chordata > Actinopteri > Salmoniformes > Salmonidae > Oncorhynchus > Oncorhynchus clarkii. The sequence continues at coordinate 49,020,534 of NC_092162.1, forward strand.
TAGGGTCATGTATACAAATGCCCAATTGGCCATTATTTTTGTCTACCACGGCTAGAAGAAGAGATCTCAGTGACTTAGAAAGAGGGGTCTCAAAGGAGCATAGGGGTTTTAAGTGTGTGTGTGTGTGTGTGTGTGTGTGTGTGTGTGTGTGTGTGTGTGTGTGTGTGTGTGTGTGTGTGTGTGTGTGTGTGTGTGTGTGTGTGTGTGTGTGTGTGTGTGTGTGTGTGTGTCTCACCAGATGTCAACCCAATTGAACGCTTATTGGAGACAGCGTTTTCCACTACCGTCAACAAAACACCAAATAATGGAATTTCTGGTGGAAGAATGGTGTAGCATCCCTCCAATAGAGTTCCAGACACTGGTACACTGGTTCCAGACACAATGCCAAGGTGCATTGAAGCTGTTCTGGTGGAAGAATGGTGTAGCATCCCTCCAATAGAGTTCCAGACACTGGTACACTGGTTCCAGACACAATGCCAAGGTGCATTGAAGCTGTTCTGGTGGAAGAATTGTGTAGCATCCCTCCAATAGAGTTCCAGACTATGGTACACTGGTTCCAGACACTACCAAGGTGCATTGAAGCTGTTCTGGTGGAAGAATGGTGTAGCATCCCTCCAATAGAGTTCCAGACACTGGTACACTGGTTCCAGACACAATGCCAAGGTGCATTGAAGCTGTTCTGGTGGAAGAATGGTGTAGCATCCCTCCAATAGAGTTCCAGACACTGGTACACTGGTTCCAGACACAATGCCAAGGTGCATTGAAGCTGTTCTGGTGGAAGAATGGTGTAGCATCCCTCCAATAGAGTTCCAGACACTGGTACACTGGTTCCAGACACAATGCCAAGGTGCATTGAAGCTGTTCTGGCATCTTGTGGCCCAACACCCTTAAAGGTCCAATGCAGACATTTTTATTTCAAAATCATATCATTTCTGGGTAACAATTGAGTACCTTACTGTGATTGTCAAAGATAAACAAAAATAGCTTTTTAGGAAGGTGTAATTTCTCAAGCAATCATTTTGACAGGATTATCTGGGAGTGGTCTGAGTGGGGTGGTAAAAACTGAAAATTAGCTGTTATTGGCAGAGAGGTTTGGAACTCTTTCTTATTGGTCTAGAACAGGGCTCTCCAACCATGTTCTAGGAGAGCGACCGTCCTGCAGATTTTCTGTCCAACCCCAGTTGTAACTAACCTGGCTCTAATTATTAGAATCAGGTGCTGTAGATTAGGCTCGGAGTGAAAACCTATAGGGCGGTAGCTCTCCAGGAACAGATAGAGAGCCCTGGTCTAGAAAGGAATTTACCACATGGTGATGTCACTGCACTTGCGTTGCATCTCTGCTGTGGGGGTTAGGTCATGTCTTTCCCTGGGTAGCAGCAGTAGTTATGCCCAGTGTGGTTTAGCAGGAGCCTGGGAGAGGGAGGGGACCTCTGAGCCTAGTAGCTCTGCTGGAGCAGAGGACCATCAGCACGCTGACTCCACTTAGTTACTGTATATAGTCCCCCCTCTCCCTTCCATTCATACTGCAGCTAGCCCCTGCCCCAGAGGACCCCACCTTGTCCTCTACACCTCCCCCAACTCCCAGCAGTGTACATACTGTACACTCACATTCCCTCACTACATCTGCTACAGTGGTGCTAGAAGAAATCTCATTGGTCGCATTGGAGATTTTTTTTGGGGGGGGGGTCATAATATTATGAATATGATTACCATTATGGGTGACTTCCATTGCAGCTGGTCCTATGATTTATTAACTCAAGGCTGTGTATTATAGATGAGAATGGATGGCCCACTGGTACGTTACCTATGTCATCCACATGTCCATGCATGTTAGGGTGATAAATGGAAGTAGGGATCACCATGTTCCCTGGCCATGGTCTACTGTCCTCAGGCTGTTCCCTGGCCATGGTCTACTGTCCTCAGGCTGTTCCCTGGCCATGGTCTACTGTCCTCAGGCTGTTCCCTGGCCATGGTCTACTGTCCTCAGGCTGTTCCCTGGTCTACTGTCCTCAGGCTGTTCCCTGGCCATGGTCTACTGTCCTCAGGCTGTTCCCTGGCCATGGCCTACTGTCCTCAGGCTGTTCCCTGGCCTACTGTCCTCAGGTTGTTCCCTGGCCATGGTCTACTGTCCTCAGGCTGTTCCCTGGCCATGGTATACTGTCCTCAGGCTGTTCCCTGGCCATGGCCTACTGTCCTCAGGCTGTTCCCTGGCCATGGCCTACTGTCCTCGGGCTGTTCCCTGGCCATGGCCTACTGTCCTCAGGCTGTTCCCTGGCCATGGTCTACTGTCCTCAGGCTGTTCCCTGGCAATGGCCTACTGTCCTCAGGCTGTTCCCTGGCCATGGTCTACTGTCCTCAGGCTGTTCCCTGGCAATGGCCTACTGTCCTCAGGCTGTTCCCTGGCCATGGTCTACTGTCCTCAGGCTGTTCCCTGGCCATGGCCTACTGTCCTCGGGCAAAGACACGACCTAACCCCCACAGCAGAGATGCCTGAGGACAGTAGGCCATTGCCAGGGAACAGGCTGAGGACAGCAGACAGCCTTGACAGTGGTAAAAATAAAGACCAATATGAACTCTCACTGTCCCCAGAGACAGGCTGGTGTGTGTGTTGTCCTGTATCTGCTGTATATAGAAGCAGATCACATTTGACTGGTTTTAGCATCTGAACAGGCAGCAGTGACAGACAGACAAGGTTCTGAATGAGTCTGGGATTCAGAGCCAGCTCCAAACTGCTTTGCACACAGCTCCCTCTCACCCGCACCTGCACACACACACACACGCACGCACGCACGCACGCACGCACGCACACACACACACACACACACACACACGCACACACACACACACACACACACACACACACACATGGTGAAAGGGAAAGAGTGATGAGTAGAGGTGGGGAAATTAATTGGTTTGAAGATATTTCTCTTTTTCTCCTACTCTCTCTATCTCCTCTTTTAAAGCCTCCACCTCCTCCTGTTGAAGGAGTCAATGGGCCTCATGCCTTTGGGGAGCTTCTCTCTTTTCTCTCCTCGCTCCCTCCCCCTCCTTTTCTTCCTCTCACTCCATCTCTCCCCCTCTCTCTCCCTCTCTAGGAGGAGAGCTGAGTGATGGCTATTCTCTCAGAAACAGCCGCCAGCTAAAGAGATGGATAGAATCTAAGCTGTGGAATGCAGTTTTACACCTAAGCTGTGTTCCAATACTGATGTTAGCTACAATAACTGTACTATTTGTGACGTAAATTGAGTATGTAATATGCTTATTTGTCATAGTATGGATATAGTTAGTATGCCAAAAGTTCCCGAATTGGAAGTATACAAGCAGTGGACACTATTTTCGTGCTTTTAGGCCCCATAATGCAATTCTTCAGAAAATGGGAGTGTGGCTTCACATAATTTCAAGTTCCAGTTGTATTAGTGGTATGTACAGGATACACATGATATATACCATCCAACTAAATGATTACTTGCAGGTTCCTTCTCTACAATACAACCTCAATAAGAAATAATACAGGATAAGAACAGGAACATAAAGTAAATGGCTCAGTAGAATAGAATAAACATTTTAGCATACTGTAAGTATAATAGAGGAAGGCACAATTTATAGTCCAATATTTACATATTTATCAGGGAAGGAGGGATTGGGGGGCAAGTGTTTAAATTGTGCAGTATCTAGCAATCATAACAAGAGTCTGGTAACATGACTGTGTGTGTGTATATCTGTGTGTGTGTGTATATCTGTGTGTGTGTGTGTATATCTGTGTGTGTGTGTATATCTGTGTGTGTGTGTGTGGAGGAGTGTATATCTGTGTGTGTGTATGTGTATATCTGTGTGTGTATGTGTGTGTGTATATATCTGTGTGTGTGTGTGTGTGTGTGTGTGTGTGTGTGTGTGTGTGTGTGTGTGTGTGTGTGTGTGTGTGTGTGTGTGTGTGTGTGTGTGTGTGTGTGTGTGTGTGTGTGTGTGTGTGTGTGGAGGAGTGTGCGTGTGTGTGTGTGGAGGAGTGTATATCTGTGTGTGTGTGTGTGCGTGTGTGGAGGAGTGTATATCTGTGTGTGTGTGTGTGTGGAGGAGCGTATATCTGTGTGTGTGTGTGTGTGTGTG
>NC_092162.1:49034637-49049637 GCF_045791955.1 Oncorhynchus clarkii lewisi
CAGACAGATTATTTCACTTATAATTAACTGTATCACAATTCCAGTGGGTTAGAAGTTTACATACACTAAGTTGACTGCCTTTAAACAGCTTGGAAAATTCCAGAAAATGATGTCATGGATTTAGAAGCTTCTAATAGGCTAATTGACATCATTTGAGTCAATTGGAGGTGTACCTGTGGATGTATTTCAAGGCCTACCTTCAAACTCAGTGCCTCTTTGCTTGACCTCATGAGAAAATCAAAAGAAATCAGCCAAGATCTCAGAAAATAAATTCTAGACCTCCAAAAGTCTGTTTCATCCTTGGGAGCAATTTCCAAAAACATGAAGGTACCACGCTCATCTGTACAAACAATAGTACCAAGTATAAACACCATGGGACCACGCAGCCATCATACCGCACAGGAAGGAGACGCGTTCTGTCTCCTAGAGATTAACGTACTTTGGTGCAAAAAGTACAAATCAATCCCAGAACAACAGCAAAGGACCTTGTGAAGATGCTGGAGGAAACAGGTACAAAAGTATCTATATCCACAGTAAAACGAGTCCTATATCAACATAACCTGAAAGGCCGCTCAGCAAGGAAGAAGCCACTGCTCCAAAACTGCCATAAAAAAAGCCAGACTACGGTTTGCATCTGCACATGGGGACAAAGATCATACTTTTTGGAGAAATGTCCTCTGGTCTGATGAAACAAAAATAGAACTGTTTGGCCATAATGACCATTGTTATGTTTGGAGGAAAAAGGGTGAGGCTTGCAAGCTGCAGAACACCATCCCAACCGTGAAGGACGGGGGTGGCAGCATCATGTTGTGGGGGTGCTTTGCTGCAGGAGGGACTGGAGCACTTCACAAAATAGATGGCATCATGAGGACGGAAGATTATGTGGATATATTGAAGCAACATCTCAAGACATCAGTCAGGAAGTTAAAGCTTGGTCGCAAATGGGTCTTCCAAATGGACAATGACCTCAAGCATACTTCCAAAGTTGTGGCAAAATGGCTTCAGGACAACAAAGTCAAGGTATTGGAGTGGCCATCACAAAGTCCTGACCTCAATCCTATAGAGAATTTGTGGGCAGAACTAAAAAAGCGTGTGTGAGCAAGGAGGCCTACAAACCTGACTCAGTTACACCAGCTCTGTCAGGAGGAATAGGCCGAAATTCACCCAACTTATTGTGGGAAGCTTGTGGAAGGCTACCTGAAACATACTGTATGACCCAGGTTAAACAATTTAAAGGCAATGCTACCAAATACTAATTGAGTGTATGTAAACTTCTGACCCACTGGGAATATGATGAAAGATATAAAAGCTGAAATAAATCATTCTCTCTACTATTATTCAGGAATTGTGAAAAACTGAGTTTAAATGTATTTGGCTAAGGTGTATGTAAACTTCCGACTTCAACTGTATATACCGGTATTGATGCACCGACCGGTTTGGGTTTTACTTTCAATGTTTGGTTTGCTAAATGTCATATCCGGTGCACGTAATGCCTGTTTTATAGTTTGGTCCGTTTGCTACTTGAGTCATCTTTCTCCTCTTCCTGCTGCATGCTGCTAACCACAGCAAGCCCCGCCCCCTGTCACTCAAGGAGAGAGCAGTTGCTCGACCACGGAGTCACAAGCACTGTCTTGTCATCCACTGCAGTCTGGTCAGGTGGATACTGACATGGTGTTCCATAATTACACCACTGTCTTGTCATCCACTGCAGTCTGGTCAGGTGGATACTGACATGGTGTTCCATAATTACACCACTGTCTTGTCATCCACTGCAGTCTGGTCAGGTGGATACTGACAAGGTGTTCCATAATTACACCACTGTCTTGTCATCCACTGCAGTCTGGTCAGGTGGATACTGACATGGTGTTCCATAATTACACGACTGTCTTGTCATCCACTGCAGTCTGGTCAGGTGGATACTGACATGGTGTTCCATAATTACACCACTGTCTTGTCATCCACTGCAGTCTGGTCAGGTGGATACTGACAAGGTGTTCCATAATTACACCACTGTCTTGTCATCCACTGCAGTCTGGTCAGGTGGATACTGACAAGGTGTTCCATAATTACACCACTGTCTTGTCATCCACTGCAGTCTGGTCAGGTGGATACTGACATGGTGTTCCATAATTACACCACTGTCTTGTCATCCACTGCAGTCTGGTCAGGTGGATACTGACATGGTGTTCCATAATTACACCACTGTCTTGTCATCCACTGCAGTCTGGTCAGGTGGATACTGACATGGTGTTCCATAATTACACCACTGTCTTGTCATCCACTGCAGTCTGGTCAGGTGGATACTGACATGGTGTTCCATAATTACACCACTGTCTTGTCATCCACTGCAGTCTGGTCAGGTGGATACTGACAAGGTGTTCCATAATTACACCACTGTCTTGTCATCCACTGCAGTCTGGTCAGGTGGATACTGACATGGTGTTCCATAAATAGACCACTGACTTGTAATCCACTGCAGTCTGGTCAGGTGGATACTGACATGGTGTTCCATAATTACACCACTGTCTTGTCATCCACTGCAGTCTGGTCAGGTGGATACTGACATGGTGTTCCATAATTACACGACTGTCTTGTCATCCACTGCAGTCTGGTCAGGTGGATACTGACATGGTGTTCCATAATTACACCACTGTCTTGTCATCCACTGCAGTCTGGTCAGGTGGATACTGACATGGTGTTCCATAATTACACCACTGTCTTGTCATCCACTGCAGTCTGGTCAGGTGGATACTGACATGGTGTTCCATAATTACACCACTGTCTACCACTGCAGTCTGGTCAGGTGGATACTGACATGGTGTTCCATAATTACACCACTGTCTACACCACTGTCTTGTCATCCACTGCAGTCTGGTCAGGTGGATACTGACAAGGTGTTCCATAATTACACCATTAGTTTATATATCTTACTGTCTGCTAGTTTGTCTTCTCTTAGCAAGTTGTTGCTAAATAAATGGTGTTACCGCTAATACTTTACTAATGACATGTCACTGGCTTTCAGTAAATCACTCAACACTATACACGTCAGCTACTACAGCGACTGAAATGACTGCAACACTCAACACTATCCACGTCAGCTAGTACAGCGACTGAAATGACTGCAACACTCAACACTATCCACGTCAGCTAGTACAGCGACTGAAATGACTGCAACACTCAACACTATACACGTCAGCTAGTACAGCGACTAAAATGACTGCAACACTCAACACTATCCACGTCAGCTAGTACAGCGACTGAAATGACTGCAACACTCAACAAAGAGCTGCAGTTAGTTTCAGAGTGGGTGGCAAGAAATAAGTTAGACCTAAATATTTCTAAAACTAAAAGCATTGTATGTGGGACAAATCATTCACTACACCCTAAACCTCAACTACATCTCCTAATGAATAATGTGTAAATTGAGCAAGTTGAGGTGATCAAACTGCTAGGAGTAACCCTGGATTGTACACTGTCATGGTCAACACATATTGATGCAGTAGTAGCTAAGATGGGGAGAAGTCTGTCCATAATAAAGCTCTGTTCTGCCTTCTTAACATCACTATCAACAATGCAGTTGTTTTGTCACACCTTGACTACTGTTCAGTGGTGTGTTCAGGTGCCACAAAGAGCGTCTTAGGAAATTTGCAGTTGGCTCAGAACAGGGCAGCACAGCTGGACCTTAAAAGTACACAGAGAGCTAACATGAATTATTTACATGACAGACTATGGGAGGCGCACATAGAGCCATGACTACATGGAACTACATTCCACATCAGGTAACTGATGCAGCAGTTGAATCAGATTGATAAAAACAGGTAAAAATAGACTTTATGGCACAGCAGGGACTGTGAAGAGACACACACTAAAGTATAGCCACATGCATAGGCACACATTGTGATATTGTTGAATGGTGGTATTAAACATGTTGTATTGTAGATATGTAGTGGTGTAATAATGTTAATGTTATATGATGTCCTGTTTTATCTTTCATTGATGTAAGTGCTTTAATATGTTTGGAGCCCAGGAAGAGTATCTGCTGCCTTGGCAGGAACTAATGGGGATCCATAATAAACCCCAGGAAGAGTAGCTGCTGCCTTGGCAGGAACTAATGGGGATCCATAATAAACCCCAGGAAGAGTAGCTGCTGCCTTGGCAGGAACTAATGGGGATCCGTAATAAACCCCAGGAAGAGTAGCTGCTGCCTTGGCAGGAACTAATGGGGATCTGTAATAAGTCCCAGGAAGAGTAGCTGCTGCCTTGGCAGGAACTAATGGGGATCCGTAATAAGTCCTAGGAAGAGTAGCTGCTGCCTTGGCAGGAACTAATGGGGATCCGTAATAAGTCCCAGGAAGAGTAGCTGCTGCCTTGGCAGGAACTAATGGGGATCCGTAATAAGTCCCAGGAAGAGTAGCTGCTGCCTTGGCAGGAACTAATGGGGATCCGTAATAAGTCCCAGGAAGAGTAGCTGCTGCCTTGGCAGGAACTAATGGGGACCCATAATAAATACTAATATAAATACTAATTACAAACGTAGCTAGCTAATACAACTGGTAGCAGTGATGGTGTAAGCTTAGATAAACATGTTGTTTGTGCAATGGTATCTTCTAAATCAGAAAGGAATAGGCGAAGAATGAATATGTTAGCTAGCTGCTCGTCGAACATCTCATTCCAAAATCATGGTCATTAATATGGAGTTGGTCCTTTGCTGCTAAAACAGCCTCTAATCTTCTGGGAAGCCTTTTCACTAAATGTTGGAACATTGCTGCGGGGACTTGCTTCCATTCAGCCACAAGAGCATTAGTGAGGTCAGGCACTGATGTTGAGTGATTAGTTCTTGTTCACAGTTGGTGTTCCAATTCATCCCAAAGGTGTTCAATGGGGTTGAGGTCAGGGCTCTGTGCAGGCCAGTCAAGCTCTTCCACACCGGTCTCAACAAACCATTTCTGTATGGACCTCGCTTTGTGCACGGGGGGCATTGTCATTTTGAAACAGGAGAGACCTTCCCCAAACTGTTGCCAGTTGGAAGCACAGAATTGTCTAGAATGTCATTGTACACTGTTACGTTAAAATTTCCCTTCACTGGAACTAAGGGGCCTAACACGAACCATGAGAACCAGCCCCAGACTATTATTGCTCCTTCACCAAACTTTACAGTTGGCAATATGCATACGGGCAGGTAGCATTCTCCTGGCATCTTCCAAACCCAGATTCATCCTGTCGGACTGCCAGATGGTGAAGTGTGATTCATCACTCCAGAGAACACGTTTCCACTGCTACAATTGCGGCGAGCTTTACACCACTCCAGCCGACGCTTGGCATTGCACATGGTAATCATAGTCTTATGTGCAGCTGCTCGGCCATGGAAACCCATTTCATAAAGCTCCTGACGAACAGTTCTTGTGCTGACGTTGCTTCCAGAGGCAGTTTGTAACTCGCCAGTGAGCGTTGCAACCGAGGACAGACGATTTTTACACGCTATGCGCTTCAGCACTCGGCGGTCCTGTTCTGTGAGCTTGTGTGGCCTACCACTTCTCGGCTGAGCCGTTGATGCTCCAAGACATTTCCACTTCACAATAACAGCACTTACAGTTGACTGGGGCAGCTCTAGCGGGGCAGAAATGTGACAATCCCACTTGCTGGAAAGGTGGCATCCTATGACGGTGTCACGTTGAAAGTTACTGAGCTCTTCAGTAAGGCCATTCTACTGACAATGTTTGTCTATGGAGATTGCATGGCTGTGTGCTCAATCTTGTACACCTGTCAGCAACGGGTGTGGCTGAAACAGCCGAAGCCACAAATTTGAAGGGGTCTTCACGTACGTTTGTATATATACTGTACAAGAGGAAAGAAAATATGCAATGTAACATCTATTTAGAGTCACCTGGAAACACTGACCAACACTTTGGTTCCTACCTTTTCAATAATTCCTCCCTGGTTTATGTATTTGTTGTCATATCAAACCCCAATGTATTCAAGATGCTGTCCACTATATTCCAATTATAGAATTAGAATCATGTGGAAATTAAAATAATAGTAAAGGAAATGCAGATTCATTTTTTTGTTTGACATTAGATTGAACAGTATAAAACAATCAGAATGGAGAAAGACCCATTGAAATCACTTAAAATGTATGTGTTGCCACCCTGAGGTCATGAGCTACTCATAAAGCCTATTTAGAACTTGTATTATTCAAACATGTAAAATACAATAAAATATGGTCATGCTGTCAAAAATATGAAAAATATTGTGAAAGATTTATTGGCCTTATCGCCCAGTTCTGAAAGCTGTATCTGACTGTACCTCTTTCTAGGGGACAAGTGTACTGTGAAGCTGTATCTGACTGTACCTCTTTCTAGGGGACAAGCGTACTGTGAAGCTGTATCTGACTGTACCTCTCTCTAGGGGACAAGCGTACTGTGAAGCTGTATCTGACTGTACCTCTTTCTAGGGGACAAGCGTACTGTGAAGCTGTATCTGACTGTACCTCTTTCTAGGGGACAAGCGTACTGTGAAGCTGTATCTGAAGTCTAAGGAGACAGGGAAGAAGTTTGCCAGTGTGGACTTTGTCTTCTACAACTGCAGTGTGCACCAATCGTAAGTTCCGCTTTACGTAATTCTGTGTGTGTGTGTGTGTGTGAGAGAGAAAGAGAGATAGAGAAAGATACCCTCTCCTCTCTGCTCTCCAGTGCTTGTTACTGCTGATGAGATCAGACTCTTAATGTCATTTCCTTAATAACTTGGAGCTCCTCTGATGTCATTGATAAAGTTTTACTACACTGAGTTATGTTCCTTTCCATCTGAGATCTCTTTTCCTCCCTTCCTCCACACCACTCTCTCCACATTTTGGCTTGAGGCTGTCAGCCCCTGTATCTATCCCACCATCCCTAACTCTGCCTTTCACTGAACACATACAGTACCAGTCAAAAGTTTGGAAACACCTACTCATTCCTGGGTTTTTCTTTATTTTGGGCTATTTTCTACATTGTATAATAATACTGAAGACATCAAAACTATTAAATAACACATATGGAATCATGTAGTGACCAAAAAAGTGTTTAAACAAATCAAAATAGTTTTTATATTTGAGATTCTTCAAATTAGCCACCCTTTGCCTTGATGACAGCTTTGCACACTCTTGGTATTCTCTCAACCAGCTTCATGAGGTAGTCACCTGGAATGCATTTCAGTTAACAGGTGTGCTTTGTTAAAAGTTAATTTGTGGAATTTCTTTCCTTCTTAATGCATTTGAGCCAGTCAGTTGTGTTATGACAAGGTAGGGGTGGTATACAGAAGATCGCCCTATTTGGTAAAAGACCGAGTCCATATTATGGCAAGAACAGCTCAAATAAGCAAAGAGAAACGACAGTCCATCATTACTTTAAGACATGAAGGTCAGTCAATACGGAAAATTTCAAGAACTTTGAAGGTTTCTTCAAGTGCATTCACAAAAACCATTAAGCACTATGATGAAACTGTCTCTCATGAGGACCGCCACAGGAAAGGAATACCCAGAGTTACCTCTGCTGCAGAGGATAAGTTCATTAGAGTTAAGTGCACCTCAGATTGCATCCCAAATAATTGCTTCAGAGTTCAAATAACTGACACATCTCAACATCAACTGTTCAGATGAGACTGCCTGAATCAGGCCTTCATGGTCGAATTCCTGCAAAGAAACCAGTACTAAAGAACACCAATAATAAGAAGAGACTTGCTTGGGCCGTCCTTTGGTCTGATGAGTCCAACTGTGAGATTTTTGGTTCCAACTGCTTTGTCTTTGTGAGATGCAGAGTAGGTTAACGGATGATCTCCGCATGTGTGGTTCCCACAGTGAAGCATGGAAGAGGAGGTATGATGGTGTCAGGGTGCTTTGCTGGTGACACTGTCAGTGATTTATTTAGAATTCAAGGTACACTTAACCAGCATGGCTACCACAGAATTTTGCAGAGATACGCCATCCCATCTGGTTTGCGCTTAGTGGGACTATCATTTGTTTTTCAACAGGACAATGACCAAACACACCTCCATTCTGTGTAAGGGCTATATGACCAAGAAGCAGAGTGATGGAGTGCTGCATCAGATGACCTGGCCTCCACAATCACCCGACCTCAACCCAATTGAGATGGTTTGGGATGAGTTGGACCGCAGAGTGAAGGAAAAGCAGCAAACAAATGCTCAGCATATGTGGGAACTCCTTCAAGACTGCTGGAAAAGCATTCCAGGTGAAGCTGGTTGATAGAATCCCAAGAGTGTGCAAAGCTGTCATCAAGGCAAAAAGTGGCTACTTTAAAGAATCTAAAATCTAAAATATATTTTTATTTATTTAACACTGTTTTGGTAACTACATGATTCCATGTGTGTTATTTCATAGTTGTGATGTCTTCACTATTATTCTACAATGTAGAAAATAGTACAAAATAAAGAAAAACCCTTGAATGAGTAGGTGTGTCCAAACTTTTGACTGGTTCTGTATGTATGGTCCAAAGACCGCCATCTTCCCTCTCACCCATTTCCCACCCCATTACTATATATTTAATATCTCCCTCATCCTCTTCCTTCCCCATTCTCTAGCTTTCTGTCTCATCCTCTTTCCCCCATGTCTCTTCTCCCTCTCCTCCCCTCAAACTCTCCTCTACCCCCATTCTCTCCCTCTCCTCCCCTCTAACTCTCCTCTTCCCCCTCATTCTCTCCCTCTCCTCCCCTCGAACACTCCTCTACCCCTCATTCTCTCCCTCTCCTCCCCTCAAACTCTCCTCTACCCCCCATTCTCTCCCTCTCCTCCCCTCGAACTCTCCTCTTCCCCCTCATTCTCTCCCTCTCCTCCCCTCTAACTCTCCTCTACCCCCTCATTCTCTCGCTCTCCTCCCCTCTAACTCCTCTACCCCCTCATTCTCTCCCTCTCCTCCCCTCTAACTCCTCTTCCCCCTCATTCTCTCCCTCTCCTCCCCTCTAACTTTCCTCTACCCCTCATTCTCTCCCTCTCCTCCCCTCTAACTCTCCTCTTCCCCCTCATTCTCTCCCTCTCCTCCCCACTAACTCGCTTCTTCCCCCTCATTCTCCCCCTCTCCTCCCCTCTCCCTCTCCCTCTCCTCCCCTCTAACTCTCCTCTACCCCTCATTCTCTCCCTCTCCTCTCCTCCCCTCTAACTCTCCTCTTCCCCTCATTCTCTCCCTCTCCTCCCCTCTAACTCTCCTCTACCCCCCCATTCTCTCCCTCTCCTCCCCTCTACTCTCCTCTACCCCTCATTCTCTCCCTCTCTTCCCCTCTAACTCTCCTCTACCCCCTCATTCTCTCCCTCCTCCCCACTAACTCTCCTCTTCCTCCTCATTCTCTCCCTCTCCTCCCCTCTAACTCTCCTCTTCCCCCTCATTCTCTCCCTCTTCTCTCCTCTACCCCCCATTCTCTCCCTCTCCTCCCCACTAACTCTCCTCTTCCTCCTCATTCTCTCCCTCTCCTCCCCTCTAACTCTCCTCTACCCCCTCATTCTCTCCCTCTTCTCGCCTCTACTCCCCCATTCTCTCCCTCTCCTTCCCTCTAACTCTCCTCTTCCCCCCACATTCTCTCCCTCTCCTCCCTTCTTCCTCTCCCCTTCCTTTCCTGCTCTCCCTTTCTCTCTTATTTCCTGTTGGTCCTCTCTCCTTCTGGTCCAGATGTTCCTCTCTGCTCTTATTTATCAAACTGTTTTTTTTCCCTGGCCTCTGCTCTGTGAGCTGCATACATTAGCACAGCAATATTATACTAATTAGCTGGCCTGGCGCCCCATTACAGCTGGACATAATGGAGAGTGTATGTAAAGTGTTCACCTGGACCTCTTATCAAGGCCCGATTCAACGTCTTTGAACCTAGAGGATATGTGATTATATATGGGCCTCTGTAATGTGTGGGTGTGCGCTGTCTACCATGTGTTTGTGAGGGAGTGTGTGTGTGTGTGTGTGTGTGTGTGTGTGTGTGTGTGTGTGTGTGTGTGTGTGTGTGTGTGTGTGTGTGTGTGTGTGTGTGTGTGTGTGTGTGTGTGTGTGTGTGTGTGTGTGTGTGTGTGCGTGCCCTCGTGCGTGTGTGCATGAGGACTGGTTAAGCTCTCTCACCATGCCTCTCTCATTGAATAAGCAGGCATAGTGAGGTCTTTGATGTGCTGTATGCAACACAGCCCATCAGGACATTACAGTACACTACAGTCTAGTTTTAACAACCCAGCCTTGTCAGCCACATAGAACCCACGTGATCCCCTGAACTACTCCCCTCCTGACCTCTGAACCCCGACCCCAGCGTGTGTAGACTGCCAGTGGGCCGGGTGTGCCAACGGGGCTGCTGTGCAATAAAAAGCTTTCCTCAGAGGTGACGGGCATGGTGGGCGGAGAGGGCACTCTACTTGGCAAGGCAAATTTTTCCGCCAGCTATTTACATACACAGTAACAATATTAGAGTTTTGCATTTAAAAGACTGCCGGAATAGTTTAATTTAGCGTGTGAGGGACTGAATGTATTTTTAATGAGAGGAGCGAGGAGGAAAAGAGGGGGAGGGGAGAAAACAAGTGAAGGAGAGATGGATTGTGCCCTTTGTGTTGGGGATAATGCATCCACAGAGCTAAAAGGTTAGCGCCTCAGCCAAACCACAGCGCCTATTAGAATATAAAAAGAATGAGGAAATGCATGCACGATTCACAGCCTTGAAAAGGCCCCACTCATGGAAGGCAGAGAGCCCTGAGACAGGCTCTCGTAGGCGGGCTGGGTGTTCACTTCATCTCCCTGCTGTTCGTGTTCAGGAAGCTTCTCTGAAAATCTACTTCACCAAGCTACCACTTACTTCACACTGGAAGAAATTAAGCTACACTACCGCTATCCTTTAGAAGAATACATTTAGTTGAATTAACCAAAGTTAAAAAGTAGTTTGCTACATTCAAACTGCTTAATGAAAAATGATCAGATGTACATCTGAAATGTCAAATACAAATTGCAAGAACAGATCACTTTGAGGTCATTTGTTAACAGAATGTGTCATTTAGCCTATTAAACACAATAATGACGTTTCAAGTGAGAGTTAGGCAGGTCTGATGCTGAAAAGACAGGAAATGATTGCCCACTTCTGTCACGCCCTGACCTTAGTTATCTTTGTTTTCTTTCTTATTTTGGTTAGGTCAGGGTGTGACGAGGGTGGTTGGTTTAGTGTTTGTCTTGTCAATGTGAAGTTGCCGGTCAGCACCCCGTGTCTTAAAGCGTCACGCTCATTTAGTTGTTTTGTTAGTTTGTTTACTGTTCTTCGTGTAAATAAAGAAGAGTGTATTCTAATCACACTGTGCCTTGGTCTCGTCGTTATGACGAACGTGACAACTTCACCCATATTAGTAGTATTATTATTTGAAAGCAGTGTGTAGTTCCAGTAGTTAGCTACACCACTACATGGCAAGAAAGTAAAACTCTACCTAGATTTTATTTTAGTTCAACTACCACCAAGCTACTGCAAAATGTAGTTAAATGACTAGTTGAACTACATGTAGTCCACTACTCCCCAACACGGCTGCCTGCTACTGGCCTGGTGCTTCTTGAACCACCTGTTGTAACAGGACAAGAACATTGGGCTTCAACATTCTGGTAACATTCTACCAATGTAAAGAATGGTTTGGATGGGAAGAAGGTATCCACTCTCACTTCAATCATCCCAATTGTCTTTTCAATCTAACACTCACTTTGTTCTGAACATAGAGTATCTATCACAGAACAACACCCTGTAGGTGTTAGGTTGAAAACAACTAGAGATACACAGTGATACACCTGATAGATGTTCTGAGTTGTTATGTTGGAGGTAGAGGGGAGAAGCTGAGTTTACTGTTGCCCAGGTTTGGGTGTGATATTTGCAGGCAGCAGAGGGTAAATGATGGGGCTCTGGTCCTGGCACGGTGCCACTCCACTTGGCAGTACTGAGTCTAATAGACGATATGTCTGAATCCCTTGCTTACACCTCTCCTCTACCGTTTCTCTCATTTACCTCTGCCTTTCCTCCTGAAGCAGGCAGAACAAAGGAAACATTCACCAAGCTCCTGAATAGGCACTATAGCAACAATAAAGCATGTTTGGAATTTCAGCAGAAACAAGCAAAGCTTTAATTAAACCCATTTATTTTTCATTTGACTAGGCAAGTCAGTTAGGACCAAATTCTCATTTACAGTGACGGTCTACACAGACCAAACCCGGACGTCTCTACGCTAATTGTGCGCCGCCCTATGGGACTCCCAATCACGGCTGGTTGTGATACAACCTGGATTTGAACTAGGGTGTCTGTAGTGACGCCTCTAGCACTGAGATGCAGTACCTTGGACAGCTGCGCCACTTGGGAGCCCGATAGGGTGGGGCACAATTGGCCCAGTGTCGTCCGGGTTTGGCCGGTGTAGGCCTTCATTGTAAATAAGAATTTGTTCTTAACTGACAAATATCATAAATAAATAAATTCAATCGGATCATTATATGAATGTATCTGTTTACTGATAGTGATATGAAGTCAACTTTAACAGTGGGAAATGGTAGATCTACTGTAGGTCTACTGTATGCATACTTAAATAAATCTATTCTGTATTTGATTAAGTAATAATGTATGCTTTTGGGTGGTCTGCTTAGCAGACAGGAAACATTGACTAGTTTGCAGTAGCAGCCCCAGAGCACGACAGAGGCTTTGATTTCCTGCTGTAGGACATACACATCTCCCAGTGTGGCGCTAAGAATCAGCAGGGTTCAAAGGGCATTGCCCCCTTCTCTGTCTGCATCTGGCTGGGATCGATAGACCCAGATGTCTGGAGACTAGAAGGTAATACCCCTCAGAAGCAAACAAATAGCAGGCTGTTAGCGTAGCACAAATCCACCCTCTCTCTCTCTCTCTCTCTCTCTGTCTCTCTCTGTCTCGTACTCTCTCGCTCTCTCTCTCTGTCTCTCTCTGTCTCGTACTCTCTCTCTCTCTTTCTCTCGCTCTCTGTCTCTCTCTCTGTCTTTCTCTCTCTCACTTCCTCCCCATAGTAACACACATACAGGAATCGATTATAGACTTTATCCCGTAGAGCTAGGATGGTAGTGGGTCCTGCTCATTATAGTAGTGTGGAGCTGTGCTACACATGCCTCATTCTGTCACTGGAATACGGGAGTAAGAGGCACGTTAAAGGGCTTTGTAGAACTCATAAAGATTTTTGAGAAATCAATATGTTTATGTGGGGCGAAGCGGAGTGGATTCAAACTAATGCATGTATTTTATTTTATCCTCTATTTTACTCTCCTGTAGCTATAACATCCTTGTTGAGGCTGCTGGTAATCTATGTTCATTTATGCTTTCTGAACTAAGGGAAAAAACAGGCTTATCTGGGCCTTGCAGCTTATTTGAATATAAGCCTTTGAACATGTTGAATAGGAAGGAGGAGTATATCGATCTAGACATTTTCCTCTCTGTGGTTATTTTACTCTCTGTTGGAGACATGGCAACTGGAAGATGAAAACTTTGCTGTGTTCTGCTCTGTTCGGTTCTGTTTGGTTCTGCTCTGTTCGGTTCTGCTCTGTTCTGTTCTGCTCTGTTCTGCTCACACCAATCTGTGGCTCACACAGCGTTTGACCGAGCAGCCCTACCCTACTATACTGTTAGCTCCAAGGGTCAATAATAAAAGTTCAGAACACGGAGACACACATTCTTCCTGAAGTAAGATAATTACTCTACTGAAGAAACGTTTGAGGGAGATGTCCTCAGGTGTTGAATCACCTTATACAGGCTGTTGGTTTACCCTAGTGTTTGTGATGGAGGATGGAACAGCCAGCTTCAGAGGCAGGGTTGGTTCTGAACATCTATTCTAAAGGCTGATTGATCCATTAACTGAGGCAAGTGTTTCATTAGGCATATACCCGTGTCCTGGAAGGCTGTGTTGTATTCTAATGTTGCTTCTAAATGATTGTTAAATGACTTAATTGGTCAAATCACTAGCAGAATTGATTTTGATGAGTTTGTGTACCCGTGTTAAGAGCCAACCCTGAAGTGTTTTTTTTGTAGTGAACAATCGCGGCATCAACTTTTGATTCGAAAGAGACTGATCGTTCTCACAATTTTTTGTTAGAGTGAAATTAATATAATTCAAATCATGGTGTTTTTTAAGTACAGCCAATCAATCACTCGTATTGCAGTAGCTCTTAGTTTTAACCAAACCATTGCCTTGTGTGTGTGTGACCAGTGGAAACCAGAGTTCAGAGTGAGAGTTCAGAGTGAGAGTTCAGAGTGAGAGTTCAGAGTGAGAGTTCAGGATTAAGAGTTCTGGATTAAGAGTTCTGAATTAAGAGATTCATTCATTTGGTGGTTTATTTGTCCTATTTCACTAGTGTGTATTATTCACTAGTGCCATTATCAACAGCAACCCTGGAGAAAGGAGTCTTAAAGCCTTGCTCAAGGGCACATAGACAGCTTTTCCACCTTGTCGGCTCGAACTAGCAAACATTCGGGCCACTGGCCCAACGCTCTAACCGCTAGGCTATCCACCACCCTGGTTAATGACCCAGCTGTGAGGCCTCCCTCCTTTCTCCTCTCATTCCTCACAGAACTATTTTCCACCTGCCTTTGGGTCTATCTTTCTGTCCCCATCTTCTTCGCTCTCGATCTCTCAGTAGGTGTTGATAGGATGAATAGTTGACAGTCACTCATCTTAATCAGCCTCGTATCTCTACCATCGTTCATTTCCATCCCCCTCTCATTCAGCCTGCCTCTTCAACGTGGAGATAGATGTTGACAGGGGTCAGGAAATCAGGATGTGAGACTGAGTGGAGGTTGTCAGACAAAGACAGCCTTCTAAACAGTCAACACATGTGTTTTTGTTCTGTTTACTTGTTTTAGTGACTCTCTCTCTGTGTCTCTCTGTTTGCAGGTGTCTGTCATGTGTCAATGGCTCGTTCCCCTGCCATTGGTGTAAATACCGCCACATGTGCACTCAGAACGCCAACGACTGCTCCTTCCAGGAGGGCCGGGTGAACGTGTCAGAGGTGAGAGATC